>NC_058404.1:58304229-58339646 GCF_002201575.2 Neomonachus schauinslandi
GCCCTCGGTCTCTAGTAATCTTGGAAACCCGTGTCAAAATTACTCACATCTTAGCCCTCAGTCTTTATGTCAAACAAATGTTGCCCAAAGTAAGATTGTTCATCCGAAACTTTAAATAAATTGAGAACTAACACAGACTTGGACAATTCTGGCCATTAAAAGGAAGTGGTTAAATTGCCTGAGGCCCCATTTCATAATCCACATGTCTAACACACTTGGCATGAGGTTAGTGTGGGATACACTCATGCCTGCACAAAGGCCACCATTCTGGACTGCTTTTTCACACACTAATGCACGCATGATAATATATTTGGAATAACAAAAAGTATAGCCAGGGGAGTGGCGGGATCTTCTGGAACATCTTCATTGTTCACCAGGACCTAATACCTCCAAGGCCTTTACAGGTCTGAATGTAGATCAGCCTGAAACATAGGAGTTGTGCAATAATTTTTTTTTGAATGACTAATGATGACAGGAGAGCCTTTACTTCATAAAAGGGATTCATGTATTTGGATTCATGTATTTTACTTTAATATACAGGTTGTGCTCTCTATTGAACAAATTCAAACAATCAACTGTTAGAGTTTCTAGTACTTAAAATACATATATATTACACATATTATTACATACATAATATATATTATACAAGATTACCTATATATTATTTATTATATATAAATATATATACTATATCAATTGCCTGACCTGTATTCCATTCCTCACTAATTTTTTTAAAGAACTGTATCTTTCAAGACAATGACAAAAGAAGGTACAGATTCCTGGTTGATACCACAGGGTCTAATAAAATCCAAAAAGATTTCAGATTTCTAGTATTGGTATGCCCAGAAATTTTATATTTCTCTCAGTTTTGTAGTCTGTCAGATATAAACAGAACAAAAGAAAGATCTCCAGATCAGGAATGAAATACAACAGAAAGACAGTGCGTGTTGCCTGTGTGAATAAAAGGGGAAATAAGAACGACCTTCTTTCATGTAAATTATGAAAATAAAAGATCAGTTATCATCCATGGGTGATCGAGGGTGAATCTATCCTCCTACATCCATAATTATTAACCCCGCCACATAATGCACTACATGAACCTAACCTACAGTTAGCTAGAAATTTTGCTATTTTGTAGGTTTTTTTCAAACATTCTAAAACCCCAGTTCTATTTCTTGAGATGGTTTTGATGTGCCCTTTAATTAGGGACAGAAAGATGACCTAAACTTTAGACTCTAAAATACTTACTGAGTTCCCATCCAGTGTATGATTATCTGCCTTTCTGCTCTGTTTTTAAGTAAAACTGATAACTATCGGTTAAATTTGATTATGAGAACTTCCCTGAAAGGAAAAAATATATATTTAAAATGTTTTTAAATCTCTCAATTTAAATTTCTCAAACAAAAAGTTATTCTAGAATTACAGCTGGGATTAAGTTTGGGGATTATTTTCTATTAACTCAGTGAAAATCGTTTCTTCAATATCAATTTGCCCTTTTGGAAATATACTGATGAATACATATCAGTAACAGTCTACTTCTTCAGTTGGATACTTTGGGCTACAAAGAGTAGAAAATCTGACTCGGAGTGCTTGAAACAGAGGCGATTTCTTGTTTATTAACAGAAGGCTGGACAAAGCAGTCCAGAGGTTGCTCCACGATGACACGATTGGGCTTGCTTCCTCAGTCTCGGTTTTTCACACCCAGTTTCATTACAGCCGGTTGGAGGCTGTCAGACGCAAGGAATTCCAGCACCAGGGAGAGCATTTCCTCCCTCCCCTCTGTCCTTTCGGGATGGACAATCTCCCCTAGAAGCCCCAGAAGTCTTCCCCTTGCATGTCATCGGCCAGAACAGGATTTCGTGTCCCCCCAAACCAATCATGGGGCTGGAAACTGAGATTGTCATGATGGTGTTAGACAGTCACGACTAACCCCCTGGCCCTGGACACACTGTCACTCCAGTAGCCTCAGGATCCTGTGGGCAAGGAAAGGGGAAGGAACCCCACAGTGTCTGCCACACACAACATGTGCTATATACTCTACACCCACTTTCTAAATCCTTGAAAGAACAGTGCAGTGCGTATACTTCTAATTCATAAATGAAGAAATCAAGGCTTCAATAAACCCGATGATCTGACAAAGTCACACTGCTCATAAGCAGGCAAGTCTGAACTGAGGACTAACTGCCCCAAAGCCTCCATCCAAGCCCTGCAGTCGCTACCGTAACCAAACCACCAAGAAAACAATGGGACGAGTTACTGTGGCTTGAAAGCCAGCGACGTTCGGCTCTGGGTGCCAAAATACGACTAGAACTTCAGACTGTTTCGTGGAAAAAAGACGTGCATGTGCATCTTCAAGATATCCTCCAAACACTAATATGTCTGGATTCTTCCAAAGAAAACTCTCTCTGAAGTTGAGATGACAGGGACCATCAGTTCAGGAGAAGAGAAAATACGACCCCTTCCATACTCTCCACAAACCGGTGCCGTGCGCCTTGAGACCAGAACAGGTCATATGTCAGAGGCGGCATCTTCTTGATGATTTGAGAGCCTCATAATTGTTTATTGACTCAAGCCCAGCTTCACTTCACTTCTGCTTTAGGAGAAACTATTTTTCTATAATTTAGTGGTAAATGATTTTTGAATAATGAGAACTTGAGGGAAGAAAGAGGAAGTTATATGAAGCGAGGCAAATAATTGAAGATGTTCATAATGCAAGTCATTTTTCTCCAGAAATAGCACCTGCTGAATTCCTTATCTTTTTTCCTGGGTGAGGAAATAAATAACAAAAAACAAGCTGCGTGTGTGTGTGTGTGTGTGTGTGTGTGTTAAGATATTGATGCTTGGGTATCATGTGGCAGAGCAGCTGCTGTTCATAAAATTAGGCAGTAGCAAAATTGAATGTTCTCAACAAGATGATAATTATTTATTCTTACTTGATAGATTCTTCCTAAAATTTCCTATTATTTGCTTCCTGTTCTGTCTGCAATCTTCCATCAAGGAAAAGCACATCACCCTCTTTCTGTGTTGTTAATGTATGTTTTAGAGTAAATGTTTACTTTAGAAATACTTTCAGTCCCAAATGCTAATGAAAATATAATTATATTGATAAGTGAGGAAAAGTGAAAAGGAAATGACACCGTGGGTCCATATTCCCAGTATTGCTTCGAACTTGTTAATTGTCGTAATTGTGGTAGCTCTTCATGTCACATTCTCTTTTCCCTAAAATGGAACTTGTAAAAACTGTTTCAAGAAAACAGTACTGGTGGCACAAGAGGTTACCAAAGAAAATGTGTTACATTATTTTACTTAAAACAGCCACATCACTGATCTGTCCCAGATGCCTTCACGTCTACTTTTGCTGACAAAACTATAAAAACAGCTCCAACAGGCAGAGATAGGAATATGACAGAGTTCAGCTGTCTGTGGGAAATGAGAGAAAAGAACGAAACAAGCTGACATTGCACAAAACATAAATTCCATTTTTCCGTAATTTCTGTTCCATGCTTTTTCTAAGATATGTCAAGAAGATCGTTTTCGTGTTCAATGTAATACCTAAGGAAGTTTGTCAATTCTCCCCAGTATTTTTATTTGTGCCTGTTGGCTTAGAAATGTATTTGTAAGTGCTTTACATAGCACTGGTCATCAATCATAGGTATATATAGAAACAAAAATAAATATCAGTGCTCTCAGCATTTTAAATATCTCTTTGAACATTTACAATGAGCACACAGCTTTATTTGGCCTGTATAAATGCTTTACCTTTTAGAGCTCCACAGGTTACAAAGTACTGCGTGCTATGTACTATCTCGTTTGTTCTCACATAACCAACCAACCCTTGAAGTGGATAGGTGGGTAATAATTCCTATTCTACAGATGAAGGTGGGTTCCGATATAAAGAGTGATGTCCCACAGGTGGTGGCGGAGTCCGGAATAAAACACGGGCCTTGGCATTACCATCATAAATGGCATAAGGTTAGAAAAAACTTGGCTGGCAAATGCCTCAGTAGAAATGCAAATGAAAAATCTAATTGCTTCTTTCTGGCTTGCTTACATATAGCCCTACAAACTCTGCTCCAGACAAATGCTTTCTTCAGTATGTGCACAATACTGATGTCAAAGTCTTCTTGAAGTTGGTGTTCAGAGAACCTTAGCATTAAAGTAAATCCTTCCTATTAATGGCGCTCTTCTCTCTTGCTGATTTTTCCATTTTTTTAAAAATATCCTAACATCCTTAACAAAAACCTATTGTCATTTTGTATGTCTAGAGATGCAAAATGGAAGAGTTCTGCAATGACATTAACTTGGCCATATTTGTAGACCTGCAGATCAAAAGCCTATTATACGTTAGCTGGTTTAAATGTAAACCATGCAAATTATTTGTGATGTGAAAACCATGATTTTTGTTTTATATAGGCATTTGTAGCTCTGAAAAAGTGCCTTTTCATTTTAACGTGTACTAGCACATACAGATCTGTGCAGATGTAGTCATATATATTTTTAATTGGTCAAAAGCTGTCCTGGTTCACAGTGGTTGTTAACATAACATTTTGACTTTGTTTTAAAAACAAACTAGTAGAAAACAGTTTGGCCTCAAAATATTAAGCATAGAGTTACCATATGACCCAACAATTCCACTCCTAGCTATGCACCTATGAAAAGTAAGAATATAGATGCACACAAAGATTTTGCTCTCAATGTTCACCACAGCATTATTCATAATAGCCAACAAGTGCAAACAACCTAAATGGCCATCAACTGATGAATGGCTACACAAATGTGGCATGTCTCCCCCATGGAATATTATTCAGCAATAAAAAGTGTAAAGTTCTGCTCCATGGAACAACATAGATGAATCCTGAACCATTTATCCCAAGTGAAAGAAGCCAGGCACAAAAGACCACATACTGTATTGATCACACTTATAGAATTGGTAAATCCATAGGGACAGAGAGTAGACTAGTGGTTGCCCAAAGTTGGGAGGTGGAGGCAGTTGCTGGTGAGCAGAGAACAAGTACTAATGCAGACAGGTTTTCTTTCTGGAGAGCAGACATACCTCAGAGATCCTTTGGTTTTGGTTCCAGACCGCTGCAATAAAGCAAATATCACAATATCACGATACAGATGAATTTTTTGGTTTCCCAGTGCATATAAAAGTTATGTTTACACTATATTGTACTCCATTAAGTGTGCAAGAGCATTATGTCTAAAAAAATGTGAATACATTCATTAAAAAATACTTTATTGCTAAAAAATGCTAACCATCATCTGAGCTTTCAGCAAGTCATAATCTTTTTGCTGGTGGAGGGTCTTGGCTCGATGTGGATGGCTGCTGAGTGGTCAGGGTGGTGGTTTCTGAAGGTCCCACTGGCCACAGTAGTAATGTCTTAAAAAACGACAATGAAGTTCACTGCATCAAATGACTCTTCCTTTCACTCGAATACTCAGAGGCCATTGTAGGGTTATTGACTGGCCTAATTTCAATATTGTTGGGCTCTAAGAATAAGGAGGCCCAAGGAGAAGACAAGAGATAGGGGAACACTGGTCAGTGGAGCAATCAGAACCCATGGAACAGTTAAGTTTGTGGTCTTAAATGGGTGTGGTTCATGGTGTCCCCAAATAAGCACAATAGTCACATCGAAGATCCCTGATCACAGATCACCATAACAAATATAATAATAATGAAAAAGTTTGAAATATTGCTATGAATTACCAAAATGTGACACAAGTCAGGAAGTGGACAAATGAGGTTGGAAAAATGGTACCAATGGACTTAATCAATGCAGGGATGCCACAAACCTTCCATTTGTAAAAAAACAAATAAACAAAAAACAAAACAAAACCAAAAACATGGTATCTGCAAAGCTCAATAAAGCTAAGCACAAAAAAGGAGGCATGCCTGTATTGAAATGTTCTAAAATGTGGTGATGATTGCACAATATTCAACTGATAAGAACAAATATATTTAAAAACGCAGAATTGTACCCTTTATTTAAATCAGTGAATTTTATGGTATATGAAATATATCTCAATAAAACTGTAAAAACAAAACAAAAACTAGTGTCTTCATTCAGGCTGCAATGACAAACTATCACAGAGTAGGTGGCTTCAACAACGGACAGTTATTTCTCATAGTTCTGGAGGCTGAAAATCCAAGGTCAAAGTGCCGACAGATCCAGTGTCAGGTGAGAACCCACTTTCTTTTCTGGCTGTGCTTGTGTCCTCACATGGCAGAAGGGGCTAGAAAGCTCTCTGGGATCTCTTTTATGAAGACACTAATCCATTTCGTGAGAGCTCCACCCTCATGACCAACTCAACGCCCAGAACCCCCACCTCCAAATACCATAACATTGAGAGTTATGTTTAAGTGTATAGATTTGGGGGGACACAAACTTTCAGTCTCTAGCACCTAGTACAGTCATGTCGAGTTTTCTGATTTGATATTCAAAAATAACTGAGTCAAAAGACCCGGGTTCAGATCCTGGCTCTGTTTAAGCCATACCTGGACAATCACTTAATCTCTGCTGTTCTTTTCATGGAAAGTAAGGTTTCACTAGTGATTGCAGATCAACTCTAACTCTACAAACTAGGATTATGTCGATCTTTCTTTTCCTAAAGGCAGACTAAGAAAAATGTTTTGTGGTATAGACAGACCCCCAGGATGGCACCCCTTGTGCTGCTCCAGCTGCCTTTCACTGGGAGTCTCAGCCATGGTGAGAAAGGGTATGCTATCACGGGCAGCTTTCCAGCTAAGAGAAGTCTGAGCCACGTAAATCATACTGCTATAATGGAGCCAAGATGTATGTGCACCAACTGGCTTGCAAGACATTTACAACTTCACTTTTTAAAAATCCACTCTAATGTCTGTCTGACACTTTTTATGATAATGTCATCAGACTTTACAGAATCTGCAGACTTATGGAATTTGAATTGGAAATATTTTGTCCTATTTTACCTTTATGTGTTCCCTAGGCTATGGAATCTATAGTGTTTTTTGATATTTGCAAGAATATAAAACTCACTGTTGGGGCACCTGAGCGGCTCAGTTAGTTAAGTGGCCGACTCTTGATTTCAGCTCAGGTCATGATCTAGGGGTCTGGAGATCGAGCCCCATATTGGGCTCTGTGTTCAGGGGGGAGTCTGCTTCTCCCTCTCCTCTGCCCTTCCCCCCACCTCCCTCATGCTGGCTCTCTCTCTGTCTCTCAAATAAGTAAATAGAATATTTTTTTAAAAAGTAAAGGGAAAACACATCCCCTGGCTGTGCAACAATGAGGCTTTAGCTTGTTATAAATTTAGCAGTTCTGGGACACCTGGATGGCTCAGTTGGTTAAGCACCTGCCTTCAGCTCAGGTCATGATCCCAGGGTGCTGGGATGGAGTCCTGTGTCAGGCTCCCTGTTCAGCGGGGAGCCTGCTTCTCCTTCTGCCTGCCACTCTCCTTGCTTGTGCTCTCTCTCTCTTCCCCAACAAATAAATAAATAAAATCTTTAAAAAAAAAATTAGTTCTTTTAGTTCCCTTTCACCCACTCCATCCCTACTTCTCTCCCCTCCCCCAAAGCAAAAAGTCTGGAAACCAAACACACAGAAAGGGTTTGTTATGTAATTAGCTCCCTAACCACCACCCCACCACAACACACACACACATAATTAAGATGAGAAATAGTACATGTATAGCAATCCAAAAGACATACAGATGTATTAATGACACTAATGCTTGTTTTTGTTGTTGGTTTTAGAGAGGGAGAGAGAAAGTGGGGAGGGGCAGAGAGAGAGGGAGAGAGAGAAAGAGACTCTTAAGCAGGCTCCATGCCCAGTGCAGAGCCTGACAAGGGGCTCCATCTCACAACCCTGGGATCATGACCTGAGCTCAAATCAAGAGTCAAATGCTTAACTGACTGAGCCACCCAGGCGCCCAATGACACTAATATTTGTTGAGGTTCATAACAGACATTTATCCTAATACATAGAAGGCCCCATTCCACAGGTGGAAGAGTTAGATAAGATACTGATATGCATACTTTCTCTAATCCTCTCAAAGGAATCAACTCATTTACTCTTGAGAGACGATAACGGGACTGACTGGGAAAGAACCTGCCTTTCAATGCTCTGAAATCACATCACATGTCTCTCCTTCAATTCTTCATTCTCCAGGTGTCCCTAACGTGAAGCACAAAGCATACACAGGGAGCCCTTGAGGTATTGTCCCATAGTGCACACCTTACCTGCGAGGAAAAAACAGGCTATTAAGGCACAAGTCCCAAGGATGCATCCATTTTGATATATAAAAGATAAAAAAGAAAACAGGGTAATATAGCAATTCCAAGAGCATGGTTTGATTTTCATCCCATCTGCTAAGCATGCTCTAACTCATTGCTACAAGAGGTCATATCTTAAAGTGGCAAAGTGATGACTGAGGGTTTTCTATATTTAAAACCTCATTGTCAGGAAGATGCACAGGTGTACCTGCTGTAAATCATGGAACAAGACTGAAAATGAATGTGGCACACCCTTTCTGCCACACACAATAAAGATTCCTTTCCTCAAGCTGCAGGAATCATTGTTTGCAAAGCACTTCAAGGCAAGCAGGGAAGCATGTTTAGAAAACAAAGGACTTTTTAATTGCTGCCGACATGAATGAACTTTCTGAAACAACAGCTGTGTCTTGAGATTACATTACAAGGCATGTGAGCAGGATGCAAAGCATCCTCATAAAAAGACAAAGCCTGAGAAGCCTTTTATTGTTTCAAAAAAATTCCCAAGCCCGGGATGCCTAATTTCAATTCCTGCGGGATGCAGCAATCATATGTTTACAGAACAAAATTGAGAAACAACCTTTATATTTACTGTGGCTGATAAAAAACAAAATCCTGGTAGACAGTTTGGGTAGAAGGAAACCAATTGTCAGTTAAAATATTGTCCCAGGAGATTATTTCCTTTCTGTCTTTCTAGTCACAGAATGTCTGCTGCTGGGTATAAATTATGGACAAAAGAACTCATTTGGAGAAATATTGACTCAGTCATACTTCATAGGTTTATTACTACCCTGAGAGAAATGAACCTTGTGAAATTAGAACTGCTGAACTACAACCAAGAGTCTTTCAGAGACAAACCTCAAGGAGAATGGAAGAGAAGGTTAGGGTGGGGGCAAGGGAAATCAAGAGTGCTTAAAGAGGAAAGAAAGGGGCCAAGGAGATAGGGATTTAGTGAGCAGACCAATGGATCTGACATCGAGCCAATGATTATAATGCTATTTTTATAATTCCACTCATCAAGCAGCTTTATTTTAGACATTCAAGTCTTCAGGGTAAGTGTTTCCATCAAAACTGCACATACAATGTGGTAAGAGCACATTTTCCCATAACCTTTATTAGATTCTCAGAAGGCTCCAGAAACTAAAAAAATTAAGACCACTATATGAAGGATGAAAGAAAGCTGCAAAACCTTTGATCTTCCTTCCATGGAGAAGTGGATTCTATTGCCCCTCCTCTTGAATCTGAACTGGACTCTGGCAACTTTCACCAATAGGGAGCATCAGGGATGATATGACTCTGGTTCCAGGCTCAGCCTATAGGAGGACAACCAGCTTCTGCAAGGGTGTTCTGGAGCCCCATGCTGCTATCCTGAGACTACTGGTAAATGAGAAACCCAAGCCACATGCAAAAGGTCCTGGAGGATGAGATGCTATGTGGAGAGAGAGAGGTCAAGGAGCACCAAGGCACCAGATGTGTGAATGGAGAAGCCATCTTTGAGCTGGATCTTACAGGTCCCACTGCTCAGAAATGAATCATCCAGCCTGGCCCTTCCAGAAGTCCTGATCTCCCAGAGAAGATTTCTCACCTGACCAATATTGTCCAAAGCTTCCTTTGAGCTTTCTGGACCTGGCAGATTTTTACAGTCTACTCTTTCTTTTGTGGGTTCTTCAGAAATTCCTCCACTTCTGCTCTTCCCTTGATGTGGATCATGGACCTTCCTCTGTTCATGTTTCTGTAACCCCCTACAAATCCAGGAGCCCATCTCTAGCTCCTTCTGCAGGGCTCCCATATCCCCCCAGGCAGATCTAGGACAACTCCAAGCTGCACTTCTCATGAGCATGAAATAGAGATAGACATGAGAGAGAGAGAAATTTTCAAACCCATATTGCAACCCTCTTCTCCCCATAACTGAATTTCTTTGTTTACCTGGCTATGATGATTTAGGTATCAAATTAGATAATAATACAGTGCAATTCCATTCTAAAATGTGCACATTTATGCTCATCTAACCCAACTGCCTGCACTCTTTTACTTTCTCACTGCAGAGAAAACATCCTAAAACACTTGAGGATGTTTTTTCTAGAAATAATATTTACTGTTATCAAAGGTTATCAGATAACACTTTTTAAAGATTTATTTATTTATTTATTTGAGAGAGAGAGATGGGGGGGCAGAGGGAGAGAGAAAATCTCAAGCAGACTCCCTGCTGAGCACAGAGCCTGAAGCAGGGCTCCATCTTAGGACCCTGAGATCATGACCTGAGCAGAAATCAAGAATCAGAGGCTTAACTGACTGAACCATCCAGGCACGCCCTCAAAGGTTACCTGGTAACATTTTATCATCTGTAGTAGGTGGTATTGTGGGTCCCAGAGTTGACGTCAATGCAATATCACTCTTCCCAGTTGGCTATAAATGGTTTATCAATCATGGCTTTGGTATTTTCAAATCTTTCAATTTAGTGCATCATTTCAATGATACAAAGGTATAATGAAAGACATTTGCCAATCTCACCTTCCCTTACTACCAGTTCTCTAAAGAAAGTCTAGGGGAAAACAAAAAACAAAAAAACCTCTTTTCACTCCTTGATGATAGCACCAAGGAGGACTGATATTAAAAACTGTGCTCTATCTTTCTAATTCAAGTTTTGCTTTTTAAATTGTAGAAATAAAAGTAAAAACTACGTTCATTAGCAGTCATTTGGTGTTTCTCTTATTTGTATCAAAGATGGCAATTTATTTTCATCACCTGAAACAGGACACCTATATTAGCAGTTTGGAATTTCTTGTTTGCCTTTTTCATTTTTCACAGAACTGCTAACCAAACCTGTAATATTCCCCAAAGGAAAGTACTCATTGTTATCTAATTTCTTCTTCAAACTTTGTATTACTCTTCTTCATAAGGAAACTTGTAACTGGAATTTAAATAAAAACTTGGAAAAAAAATAAACTTGTAAGAAACTTCCTCAAAGTGAAATGACTATCTTTGTCAAAATACTTAGAATTTGAAGATTTTCATATCTCATTCCTTCATCTGATTTGATACTTTCACACTGCTACCCTAATTTAAAAATATAGTGATGAAAGAAAATATTATTATGATGAAAGAAAATATTATTCCTTGTATATTCAACTCAAAAGGTGCTGATCTTCAAAATCTTTCTTCCAAACTCAAGCAACCAAAATCCTATTTATTTTCTTTTCAGTATAACATGGCAATCGAAGTGTCCAAATATATTGAAGTAGTTTGGTAAAATACAATACCACAACATGATGGAATACACATTTAAATTCTCTGTAGAAATCTGGAAAATGTTGATTTTTTTGTTAAATTAAAAAACAGAATACAAAATAGTATATGCATAATTATTGAAAGTTTAAAGATGGAAGAAAATTTAAGGTAATACACAAAAATAAAAAACAATTGTGTCAAATGATTTTGACAAGGGTACCAAGACAATTCAATGGGGAAAGAATAATCTTTTCCACAAATTATACTGGCACAACTGAATATCCACATGTAAGTGAATGAAAATGGATTCCTACCTCTCATCATACACAAAAATTAACTCAAAATGGATCACAGGTATAAAAGTAAGAGGCAAGTCTATAAAGCTCTTAAAAGAAAGCAGAGGAGTAAGTCTTTGTGACCTTGACTTACACAATGGTTTCTTGGTTTCTTAGGCAAAGCACAAGTGACAAGAGAAAAAAAATAGGCAAACTGGACTTCATCAGAATTTAAAACTTTATAAACATCCTAACCTTACACCTAAAGGATCTAGAAAAAGAAGCAAACAAAACCCAAAGCCAGAGGAAAGAAATAATAAAGATCAGAGCAGAAATTGACAAAATAGAAATTTAAAAAAAAATAACAGATCAATGAAACCAGGAGCTGGTTCTTTGAAAACATCAACAAAATTGATAAATCCTTAGCCAGACTTGTCAAAAAAAGAGAGGACTCAAATAAACAAAATCAGAAATGAAAGAGAAGAAATAACAACCGACACCACAGAAAGGATAATAATTATGAAAAATTCCAACAAATTGGACAACCTAGAATAAATGGATAAGTTTCTAGGAAAAAAATTGGATCAGGAAAAATTGGAAATTTGAACAGACCAATTATCAGCAATGAAATGGAATCAGTAATCAAAAACCCCCCCACAAACAAAAGTCCAGGACCAGATAACTTCACAGGTGAATTTTACCAAATATTTAAAGAAGAGTTAATACCTATTCTTCTCAAACTATTCCAAAAAATAGAAGAGGAAGGAACACTTCCAAATTTATTCTATGAGGACTACATTTACCCTGATACCAAAACCAGATAAGAAATTACAAAAAAAGAGAACTACAGGCCAATATCTCTGATGAACATAGATGCAAAAATCCCCAACAAAGTATTAGCAAGCCAAATCCAACAGTATATTTAAAAAAAAAAATTCACCATGATCAAGTGGGATTTATTCCTGGGATGCAAGAGTGGTTCAATATTCACAAATCAACTAATGTGATACATCACATCAAGAGAAAGAATAAAAGCTATATGATCACTTCAGTAGATGCAGAAAAAGCAATGGACAAAGTACAACATCCATTCATGACAAAAACCCTCAACAAAGTAGGTTTAGAGGGAATATACCTCAACATAATAAAAGCCATATATGAAAAACCCACAGCTAACATCATACTCAATGGTGAAAAACTGAGAGCTTTTCCTCTAAGATAAAGAACAGGACAAGGATATCCACTCTCACCACTATTACTAAACATAGTACTGGAAGTCCTAGCCACAGCAATCAGACAACAAAAAGGAATAAAAGGCATCAAAATTAGTGAGAAAGAAGTAAAAGTTTCACTATTTACAGATGACATAATAACATATAGAGAAAACCCTAAGACTCCACCAAAAAATTACTAGAACTGATCAATGAATTCAGTAAGATCGCAGGATACAAATCAACATACAGAAATCCATTGCATTTCTATACATTAATAATGAAGCTACAAGAAAGAGAAATTAAGAAAGCAATCCCATTTACAATTGCCCCCCAAATAATAAAATACCTGGAAATAAACTTAACCAAGGAGGTGAAAGAACTGTACTCTGAAAACTATAAAACACTGATGAAAAAAATTGAAGATGACACAAACAAATGGAAAGATATTCCATGCTCATGGATTGGAAGATCAAATATTTTTAAAATGTCCATATACCCAAAGCAGTCTACAGATTCAAGGCAATCCCTATCAAAATACCAATAGCATCTTTCACAGAACTAGAACAAATAATCCTAAAATTTGTATGAAACCAAAGAAGACCCAAAATAGCCCAAACAATCTTGAAAAAGAAGAACAAAACTGGAAGTATCACAATTCCAGATTTCAATTTATACTACAAAGTTGTAGTAATCAAAACAGTATGGTTCTGGCACAAAAACAGACACATAGATCAATGGAACATGATAGAAAGCCAAGAAATAAACCCATGCTTATATGGTCAATTAATCTTCTACAAAAGAGGCAAGAATATGCAATGGGAAAAAGTCTCTTCTACAAAAGCTGCTGAGAAAACTGGACAGCTATATGCAAAAGAATAAACACAAAAATAAACTCAAAATGAATAAAGACCTAAATGTGAGACCTGAAACCATAAAAATCCTAGAAGAGAGCACAGGCAATAAGTTCTCTGACATCAGCTGTAGCAACTTCTTTTCTAGTTATGACTCCTGAGGCAAGAGAAACAAAAGCAAAAATAAACAATTGGGACTACATCAAAATAAAAAGCTTCTGCACAACAAAGGAAGGCAGCTATGCCCACCACTGTACCACCAATGCAGACTGCACAACAAAGGAAACAACCAACAAAACTAAAAGATAACCTACTAAATGGGAGATGATATTTGCAAATGACATTGCCAATAAAGGGTTAGTATACAAAATATATAAAGAACTTACACAACTCAACACCAAAAAAACCCAAATAATCCAATTAAAAAATGGGCAGAAGACATGAACGGACATTTCTCAAAAAAGACATACAGATGGCCAACAGACATGAAAAGATGTTCAACAGCACTCATCATCAGGGAAACACAAATCAAAACCACAATGAGATACCACCTCACATCTGTCAGAATGGCTAAAATCAACAACACAAGAAACAACAGGTGTTGGTGAGGATGTGGAGAAAAAAGGAATCCTCTGATACTGTTGGTGGAAATGCAAACTGGTGCAGCCACTGTGGAAAACAGTATGGAGGTTCCTCAAAAACTTAAAAATAGAACTACCCTATGATCCAGTAATGGCACTACCCAAGGAATATGAAAACACTAGTTCAAAAGGATATATGCACCCCTATGTTTATTACAGCATTATTTATAATAGCCAAACTATGAAAGCAGCTCAAGTGTCCATCAATAGATGAATGAATAAAGAAGATGTGGTATATATATAAAATGGAATGTTATTCAGCCATAAAAAGAATGAAATCTTGCCATTTGTAACAATATGGGTTGAACTAAAGGAACTACAGAGTATAATGTTAAGTCAAATAAGTCAAAGAAAGACAAATACCATATGATCTCACTCATATGTGGAATTAAGAAACAAGACATATGAACAAAAGAAAAAAGAGATAGACAAACCAAGAAATAGACTCTTAACTATAGAGAACAAACATGGTTACCAGAGGAGAGGTGGGTGGGAGGGTGGAAATCGGTGAAGGGGATTAAGAGTATACTTGTCATGATGAGCACAGAATAACGTGTAGAATTGTTGAATCACTATATTGTACACCTGAAACTAATATAACATTGTGTATTAACTATGCTGAAATTAAAATAAAAAACTTAAAAACTAAAATAAAAAATAAAAAACAATATTTAAAAAAATTAAGGCTTTTGTGCTACAAACAATAACAAGAAAATGAAAAGACACCCCACAGAATGAGAGGAAACATTTGCAAAATATTTCTTATAAGGGACTTATGTCCAGAAAATATAAAGAACACTTACAACTCAATAACAAAAAGATTAATAACCCAACTTAAAAATGGGCAAAGGATCTGAATAGAGCCTTTCCAAATGGCCAGCAGGCATATGAAAAAAATGCTCAACATCACTAGTCATTAGGGAAATGCTAATGAAAACCCACTAGAATGGCTATAGTCAAAAAGACAAACAATAACAAGCGTACACAAAGATTAGAGAAATTGGAGCCCTCCTACTTTGCTGATGAATTGTAAGATGGTGCAGCCACTCTGGAAAACAATTTGACAGTTTCTCCACCTGTTAAACATGGAGCTTCCGGAGGGCCTTGATGTCTCTGTCGGTTAAGCCTCCGACTCTTAATTTCAGCTCAGGTCATGATTTCAGGGTTGTGAGATCAAGCCCCACTTCAGGCTCCACACTCGGCCCAGAGTCTGCTTGAGATTCTCTCCCTCTGCCCCTCCCCCCGCTCTCTCTCTCTCTCTCCCTTTCTCTAAAAATAGATAAATAAACCTTAAAAAAAAAAAAAGTACCATAGAGCTTCCATAAGAACGAGTGATTCCCAAAAGAAATGAAAACATTCAGCCACACAAAAAAATTATACCTGGGGCACCTGGGTGGCTCAGTTGGTTAAGCGACTGCCTTTGGCTCAGGTCATGATCCTGGAGTCCCGGGATCGAGTCCCGCATCGGGCTCCCTGCTCGGCAGGGAGTCTGCTTCTCCCTCTGACCCTCCCCTCCTCATGCTCACTCTCTCTCATTCTCTCTCTCTCAAATAAATAAATAAAATCTTAAAAAAAAAATTATACCTGAATGTTCACAACTGCATTGTTAATAACAGCTAAAAAGTGAAAACAACCCAAATGCCCATCAACTCGTGATGGATAAATAAAATACTATACATCCATACAATGAAATATTATTCAGCAGTAGGAAGGAATGAGATAAGTGATATATGCTACAGTGTGATAAATCTTTGTATCATTCTGTTAAATGAAGGAAGCCAGTCACAAAAGACTACATATTGTATGTTCCATTTACGTGTAATGTTCAGAATACGAAAAACTATAGAGACAGAATGTGGATTAGCAGTTGTCAAGGGCTGAGGGCATTGGGAGAAATTGGGAGTGACAGCTAATGACCAGAGGATTTCTTCCAGAGTTAATAAAATGCTCTAAAAAATTAGATTGTGATCATAGTTGACTAATGTGAGTATAGTATGATATATACTGTGAATACTAATATGCTATACTGTGAAAATATTAAAAACCTTTGAATTATACAATTTAAGTGGGTAAATTTTATGGTATATGAACTGTATCTCAGTAGAACTTTTTTAAGAAAAGGTGGTGGATAGTTGCTTTTTTGGAATGTTCTTTACAGTTTGTATATATTTTAAATACATAATTATTTGTGGAAATAAAAGCACACTGGTCACTAACATACTAAAATTCTATTGATTTATTAATTGCATAATAATAATGAGGAATTTTCTAACAATTTAAATTCATGAAAACAAAAATAAAAGAGAAGCTTAAGCCAGGTTTGAAAATAAATGTGACAAATTAAAGGAAAATAGAAGACAATAAAAATATGGGCTCAGAAAATGGGTCACTATTAAAATTCTTCTTGGTAAGACAGTTTAATTCATGCAAAATTAGAATGGGCTCATGAAAAGTGGCAGCAGAAAAAATGTAATGGCATTAAAGTGGCTGCATCAGAACATTCCATTCCTAGAGCTACATAGAACAAATCTGCTTTTGCCTTCATGACCCCCACAACTCTGAGCATTGTTTTCTTGCTGCTCCTCAGTCTAGACTTCTTCAGTTTAAATATGCTATCATAATCATTTTTGAGAGGCAATAATTTTCTGACTACTCAATATTCTGATCTCCCATCTCTGTTTTATCAAAGACACTAGAAAACACCACGTCCAAATGTAGTCTGACCAGCACAGAATCCAGTGAGACTATAGTCTCTTTCGATCTAAATTAGCAAGTTGGCAAATGTGTGGCATGCACGTCACCATTCTCCTGTCTCACATCTGTGTCTATAACATTCCTTCTACAGGAAGCCTTCTAAATGGTTATCGTCGGCATATGGAAAAGCACCCAACTACTGACTGTTCATTTGTATCTGGATATTCTACTTACAGTCAGCTGGCCAGAGTACAGGGCTGGGTTCAACCCCAGCATGAGACCCAAGGAAACAGAGAAGCTCTGGGCACCAGAAACCTGGTCACAGACTGGGTCCCTCATTTGAGCGACAGTATTGATGGGTCTGTGACACCTCACGTTATTACTCTTGAGCTCACATGCATAACACAGCAATTACCTAGAGAGCGGACAGAGAGCCCCTGACATCCCCTCTGAGTGACCTCTCAGAGGAGGAGTGACAGTGACAACAGAAGTGGCTGGTGGTCACTCTGAGCAGGTGCGTTGCAACCATCCAGACAGGGAGTATCAGATGTTGAGAAAAAAATGACAGCACTTCTAAAGGAAATAATCTACATTGAATTAAAGCCACTGGAAACATCATATATGAACTTAATTAGCTCTGAACATGCTACTTAGAAGATTGATCCTAAACACAACAGTTTCAGTGTAATTAAATAAGCCACTGGAGAAGCATGGTCACATGACAAAGTCTGCATTTAGTACCTACACAATAATTTTGCTTGATTCATTCAGCCAGAAGTCAAGTTGGAGTCTATCACCATTAACCTATTGGAGCTTTGGTCATTTTCCTTGTTTTTCGCTTTAGTTCTATGGTATCTTGTTTATATATCTGACTTTCCTTCCTTACACCTTTCTCTTTGGTGCTTCATGGCATGCTGCAGAGCCAGAAAGCTCCGCATAGAAGTAAAATTAATAAAATCTCAGATCCCGAGGATTCCCAAAGCCTAACAACTGACTAAAGAAGGAGGTCAGGGTCAGGGGTAGGAAGGGAATTTCATCATGTCAAGCCCAGTGAGCCATAGCCTGTCCTAATTGAAATGTCCATGGGCCAGAGGCTCATGACCAGAGGCTGTGCTCCCATTATCAACCAATACAATAGGACCTTAGAGGTCAAATTTTTTTTTTCCTTTTCTCTTTTCTTTAAAGATTTATTTATTTATTTTGAAAGAAAGGGAGAGAGAAAGAGCGTGAGGGGAGGGGCAGAGGCAGAGGGAGAGAGAGAATCTCAAGCAGGCTCCACGCTCAGCATGCATGGAGCCCAACACAGGTCTCAATCTTACAACCCTGATATCATGACCTGAGCTGAAGAGATCATGACCTGGGCTGAAATCAAGAGTCAGACGCTTAACCAACTGAGCCACCCAGGTGTCCCTAGAGGTCAAATTTTCTAATGCCTACATTTTATAGATGAGAAGCTAAAGTCCAGGGAGACGTAAATGCTAGTTACATAGCTAGTTAGTGACAGAATTAGTACTAGAATCTGCTTTGGGCTTAACTCATAGTTATGGGTTAAACTATCTCTCCCCAAAAAAGACATGCTGAAGTTCCAGCCTGCCGATATCTCCGAATATGACCTTATTTGGAAATAGGGTGATGATAGATGTAATTAGTTGAGGTTATACTAGAATAAGGTTGGCCCCTAACCAGTAAAATTGGTGCCTTTACAAGAAGACAGCCATGTGAGGGGTACCTGGCTGGCTGAGTCAGTAGAGCATGCAACTCTTGATCTAAGGGTTCTAAGTTTGAGCCCCACATTGGGTGTACAGATTACTTAAAAATAATAAACTCTTTAAAAATTAAAAATAAAAATAATGAAGGAAGGAAAGAAGGAAGGAAGTCAGCCATGTGAAGACACAGGGACATGAAGGGAGAATGCCCTGGGAAGATGGAGGCAGGGACTGAAGGTACTCACTGCAAGTCAAGGAACGCCGAAGAGTGCTGGCAAACACCAGGAAGCTAGAAAGAGGCAAGAAAAGACTCTTTGAGGTTTCCAAGAGAGCCTGGTCCTACCAACACTTTGATTTCGGACTTCTAGCCTCCAGGACTGTGACACAACAAATTTCTGTTGTTTTAAGCCACCCAGTTTGTGATACTTCGTTACCACATCCCTGAGACACTGATACACACACCATCAGAAAAATGTCTGTTCCTACCACCTCACTGGTACTGAGCCCTGGGGATGATGAAGAGACTTACCAAGGGGCTCCTTCTGAGTAAAATGATCTTGTCATTAGGGTCACAGAAATTGCAGAAATACTACTCCACATGCCCAATTATTGTCCCCATAACTTCACACTCACTTCCAGACCCCAAAGTTCACAAGCCTACAAGTGCAAAAGATATTTTTTTCTTTTTCCTTTGTGCTACATTTTAAGTCACATCAGGACCAGGGGAGTAGGAATCATTGTAGCACTTGATTTAAAAGATAAGGAAAATATTCTTGATGCCAAAACATCTCCCTTCCTATTCCATGATATTGTGTCATCAGACAGAAAGTCCTTTAAATTAAGCACTGAGCTTTCCAGAGTCTCCTCAAATACAAATCAACCTGAGAAAGATCATACCCACAATCCCTGTGTGTAAATGAGTCCATCTGAATGCACACAACAGGGCAGCTGCAAATAAGGGGCAGCATGGTGCGGTGGAAAGAGCATAAGCCTCAGAGGTATCGAAATTCCAACTGGAATCATGGTTGTATGTGTGCCCCTAGGAAAATCATTTTACTTCCCTGACTTTCATTACCCATAAATAGAGATGTTAATACCCATCTTGCTGGCTTCATGGAATGAGTATAGATAAAGTAAAAACATAGAGCTCATTTGGATATACAATACATTATTATGGTTTCTTGATATTTTCATTATTCTTTTATTAAATCCCAGTCCTGGACAAAGATCTTGGTGGAAAATCTATGTCATTTCAGTTCTTCTCCATCCTATACTGGAAGCATGAAACAATAGGTACTCCCATTTGACTCTGGCTTTATCTGTCTTACTATAGTGTACATTCATGAGGCCACTGGAATAGGGACCAATACCTAACTAAATCCTTGGCATTAAGCACAATGCTCAGTACGTAGTAAGCAGTCAAAAAATTTTGTTGCATGTTAAACATATGCTACACGATCAATTTCCTCAGGATTCACAATCAGCCATTTGAAAGGGGCAAGCTAGGGGCACCTGGGTGGCTCAGTTGGTTAAGCAACTGACTCTTGGTTTCGGCTCAGGTCATGGACTCAGGGTCATGAGATCCAGCCCTGCATCAGACTCTGTCCTCAGCTAGGAGTCTGCTTGAGATTCTCTCTCCCTCTCCCTCTGCCCCTCCCCTCACTCACACTCTCTCCCTCTGTCTCTCTCTAAAATAAATAAATAAATAAATAAATAAATAAATAAATAAATATCTTTAAAATAAAATGAGCAAGTTAAAGATTTTTGACCTAACACTGATTACTTTGCTTTTGAGGAGCACCAGTACAAACTTTATCCAAGTTTACTTGGACTCAATCCTAAAATAAGTTGTGTTGTACTAGAGCTTTCCAAAACTAATTATTGTATTAATGATACTTTCCTTTAATCATATTTTAAAATAGATCAAAGTCCTTTTCATACAGAAGACTAAGAACAGAATATTCACACTTTCTGGATTTTCTCTTGCCCCAAACTTGCATCTATAGACTTCCAAGTACACATTTTCTTTCACAGAAAAGAATGGTCTCAATTTCTCAACTGACCCCAGTTTTTAAATCTGAAATCCTCAAGGAGGATGCAATGCACAAAAAAAAATGTGATATTTGGCAACATAGAATGGAATCAAATTTTAATCCATGGGTTTTATTTCTCTTGATTCTCTATGGACCCATCATGCCCCTTTCCTTCTTGTCTCAATGTACAGTCTTAAGATGTGCATCATTCTCGGGGCACCTGGGTGGCTCAGTCGTTAAGCACCTGCCTTCGGCTCAGATCATGATCCCAGAGTCCTGGGATCGAGCCCCACATCGGGCTCCCTGCAGGCTTCTCCCTCACCCACTCCCCCTGCTTGTGTTCCCTCTCTCACTGTGTCTCTCTCCGTCAAATAAATAAATAAAATCTTTTTTAAAAAAAAAAAAGATGTGCATCATTCTCTATATTCAACCTTATTGTATCTCATGTATGTCTGTTTCCTGAGTTAACACTCCCAACACCATTATTTGAGCCCTTTGACAAACAAAAAACCTTGCTGTGGAAGTGGTAGAGCATTCTTAATGCGGCTTTCAACAAGAGCAGTTTTTTAAACCCTATGACTTGACTGCCATCTAGAGAAGACTAGAGATACTGAAATTCACCAAGCTAATCTAGTATCTTGATAGGTTCACTTTTCTCTAACCCTTTGGCAAAAAACCATAAGGAAAAGCATTTTAAATAAGAAATAGAAAATATTTAAATGTTGTATTTTGGCTTGGGATGGTGCCATTAATCTGCTTTTTACAAAACAATATGTAGCAATTGTATTATTTCTAAAGAGAAATGATACTATTAGTGATAGCAATCTGCTTGTCTTTGAATTTGTTTTATGGATTCCTTGTGAAAATATACATCAAGGTAATGTAATTATTATATCCGCAAAACTGGGTGGTTGCTCTCATTAAATTCTCCAGATTGTTTGTGGCTTATTTTCTGCTGGTATGAGTTTTCATCTTAGAACAGATTTTAGAGCCTCTCTATGCTGTTCTTGTTATAGTAATACTGATATTACTAGACAAGAAATTTCTCCAGTTTTGTAAATTTTTTTTAGCAATTGTTTTGTGAAGTGGCTTCAATAAAACTTAAAGACACGGACAATTTAGAAATAATTTCTCTCAGAAAATCACCCCAAACTTTCCTCTGATTATATACAACAAATATACTGGTTTTCTGCAGGCTTCTACTACCAAGAAATCTAAAAGCATCAGTGGTGTTCATCATCTTTTACATCACTGTGGGAATTATCTGTTACTCAAATGCCAAAAGGTCAAAACTTGAGCTTATTGAAATTCTCAACCATTTTCAACAGGGTTTTTATTTGTCACAGTTTGCAAATAATGGTGATGAGCGTGTTAAATTCAGGAAACTAGAAAAACTGAAACATAGCAGGATGAATTATAATGAATGATGCACATCTTAAGGCTGTACACTGAGATAAGGAAAGGAACATGAAGACGTCACAGAGTATTAATTTAAAAACCACAGACTAAATTTTGATCCCATCCTTTGTTGCCAGATATCACATTTTTTGTGTATTGCATCCTCTTTGGAGATTTCAGATTTCAGTACAAAGTTGAGCTTCTATAAAAGAGAATGCATGTTTTTGAAAGTCTATGGATGCAAACTGGGGACAAGACAAAATCCAGAAAGTCTGAATATTTCATTCCTAGTCTTCTGTATCCAAAGGACTTTGGCTTATTTTAAAATATGATTAAAGCAAAGTATCATTGATGCAACATTGGATTTGGAAAGCTCTAGTGCAATACGACTTACTTTAGTATTGTGTCCAGGCAAATATAAATGAAGGCTGGGTGCTGCTCCCAACAGGGGTCAGCAAATGTTTCTTGAAGGTTCAGGTAGCAAATATTTTTACTTTCCCAAATATATGGTGACTACTAGTCAACTGCCATTGTAGCATGAGAACAGACACAGACAATCTGTCAACAAATGGGGGTAGCTGTGTTCCAATAAAACTTTACCTACAAAAACAGCAGCTGTAGTTTGCCAACCACTGTGTTAGCCCAAAAATCTTCAATTTGCCCAATGTAAATGACTGTCAGATGTGCATCTTAGGAATTATCAGTTACTCAAGTAGACAAGGAGTCAAAACAATGTAGAAGAACAACCACAGCTTATACCAGCTCCAATCTACTGGAAACTAGTCCTGGGTTGTTGTTATTTTTTTTTTTCCATGCATCTGGCACATCTTCTAACTGTATCAAACTTAACATACTCTCAGGGAAAATAACTTAGATAGTGAAGAATTACACACACACACACAAATACTCTTCTCAGATTAGTAATAGAAGCAGAAAGTGAAAGACAAGTAAATTTGGAATAGACAAACATTTATGTATTAGATGTGTATCTCCAAGCCTGTTTTAGATCACTATTATTATCCTATGACTAACTCTATATTGAGCTATCAGACATGTTTTCATTTTAAAACTTAGCTTCTATCTCACAATTGGTATTCTCCCAGAAGTCATCCCTATGAAAAGGACCACGGGAAAGAATCTTTCCCATAAAACGCTAAATACTGAAGTAACTGTACTGCACTAGGAATTTCCATAAAACCACTTGTCCTTGGGGCGCCTGGGTGGCTCAGTCGTTAAGCATCTGCCTTCAGCTCAGGTCATGATCCCAGGCTCCTGGGATCGAGTCCCGCATCGGGCTCCCTGCTCTGCAGGGAGTCTGCTTCTCCCTCTCCCACTCTCCCTGCTTGTGTTCCCTCTCTCGCTGTGTCTCTCTCTGTCAAATAAATAAATAAAATCTTAAAAAAAAAAAAGCCACTTGTCCTTGCACCTTAAGATCTGTTGATATTAGGTAGGACACATATGAAGAGTCAGTCTGTGGAGAGAATAGAAATCAAGCACAGTCTGAAAAGTTCTGCTTTAATCAAGTACAGACATTTTCCCAAGTTTTTTGGTCTGTTTTATCGTTTCAAGGACGATAAGAGAAAGTTTGATCTCCAGTTTGACAGATTATCAGTTTCACCTGATAGATGATCAGTTTCACTTCCCCCTCCATGGAGGCATACTATTGCAAGCGCCCATAATCATTTACTTGCATGGTACTTTTTCCTTTCTGCCTATTAATGGCCAGTGTCGTGTAGAGACAGAGCTCGGACTGTGAGGAGGACAGAGCTGAGTTGAAATCCCTGCTGTTATTTATACTGGCCTTGTGACCATGGGATGCTGCATCACTGCTCTGAGACTCCGTTTTCTCTCCATAAAATAAAGGTAATACTAATACTCTGTACTAATAAAGGTAATGGGTATATTGCAATATTGTCATTAAGATTAAATAAGAATATTTGTGAGGGATCTTGCCCAATGCTCACTAAATGTTAGTTTATCTCCTCTCCCCGCCGCCCCTTCTCTAGGACATAGACTGGTGAAGTCTGGAACTGATTTATACTATGTATCCTGCCTCCCGACATGTCTGCTGATGAATTGGACATCCAGGCAGTGCCTTATAAATGTTTCCTGAATAGCAGTGGATTCTCATATTTTGCTTTGTTATTGAAGATCTTACCATCTTAAACTACTATAAAGATAAACCAAAAGGTATTCTCTGAGACGTGAAAACAGGTTTTGTAAATTCAAAAGCAAAAGAACCCACTCATAATACTAGTGTGCTATACCAAAAGTAGGCACTCAAATACCTGCTGAAAAATGATGATACACAAGTATGTGGACTGCATTAAAGAGATATAGTCATGAGATTTTGCTCTGCTCTTGCGGGAGACGATTTGACCCACAATATTATCAAACCTGTGGAATAACAAGGTGCTTTCTCATAAGGTTTTATTACCTACTGTTAACTTCTGGAATTCTCATCATGACTCATTGGTCAAATTTATACACCGCTTAACTGCTCAGGAAAGAATCTTTATGTTTATCCTTCCTGTCAAAACTGGTCTCACATTTTAATATCTTTTTAACCATACGGAGTACTACATGCTGAAAAGCTTATGAAAATGTCATTCAGGAAATCACCAAGATTACATGGACAAATTTGGAGTCATCCAGGCAAAGGAGTTTTGAACAGAAGAGAAAATTAAAGAATCATCTTTGGGGGATAAAAGTGGAAAGAGAATAGAACCTAGCAGTTATTTAAGGACAAGAGGAAAAGAAATAGAACCAGAGTTATTGAGAATGTTAAAAAAAATCACTAGCTGTGGGGCACATGAACAGAGGAGCTAAGATGTCAATAAAAATAAAATGGGATTTGCAAAATACCAAAACGGTATATAAAAAGAAACCAATTAAATAGAATATTCTTTGTTTTTCTGTATCTATTCTGGCTCTAAGGGATAAGAGTTACAGATTTCCTTCTCTTTGCTTTTCTAGCTCTATAAGACATAGAAGAAGTAGTTATGGCTGACTCAGAATTAAATTTTTAGTAGTAACATTTAAAACTTGAATTTTTCCCATGGAACATAACTGCTGCCTAATCTGGTTATCATAGCATATATGATTTTCTAGAATATCCATATGACAGTAAAGCAAATTGTCACACAAGTGTTCTGATTGTATTGATAGACTTACAGAATTTTTACAGCCCATGCTGTACAACATCCTTGATAAGTTATCTATCTGGCCATAAAAGTCAAAAGCTGTTTGCAAGAGTGATTTTACTTATCAATAATCAAATATCATTCAATCAGTTTTTAAGGATCAATATGCTCTTAGGGATATTTACATATACAGAAACAAAAAAACATAATCTCCATTATAGCCTGACAATAATTCTAACTATTCCCTACCTATCTATAAGTCATTGAATAGGTTATATCTGAACAGCTGTGAAATCCTGTCCTCTCCATCATTTTAAAACTGACTATACATTGTTTCTTTAACGAATCCCTCCTGGCTTGGACAATAACTAGATATCTAAAAGGAAGAGAGGGCCTAGGAAAGAGGAAATTATAGCTTTATCCACCAACAACTTTGCGTAGATATAGTGGTTTTTCCAGAGCAGTAAAATTCCATATATGCCAAAGACAGCCATTCCATATTTGCTAATGGGACTAGATTCTTCAGAATAACTCTGATGTGTCGTCACCAGTTTTCATCTAAAATGATAACAGCCGACCCTTATGGAGTGTGTACTATGTGTCAGGCACTGTTGTAATATTTGCATGTCATGGGGCACCTGGGTGGCTCAGTCGGTTAAGCATTGGACTCTTGTTTTCAGCTCAGGTCATGGTCTCAGGGTCGTGAGATGGAGCCCCGCATAGTATAAGGCTCCGTGCTCAGTGGGGTGTCTACTTGAGATTCTCTCTCTCCCTCTCCCTTTGCCATCCCCATCTAAAATAAATAAAATCTTAAAAATAAAATACTTTGCATGTCATTAAATCATCCAATCCTTGCAACAACTTCATTACATAGATTATTACCACCCTCATTCTGCAGATGCAGTAAGTGAGACAGAATGGTTAAGTAGCTTACCCAAGGGCACACAACTGGTAACAGAGCCAGGTTCTAACCCAGGCAGTCCGACTCCAAAGTCACACTTGTAACACCATGCTCCCAGGCAGACTCCTGGGATGTCCAATACCATAGATTCTTAGAAACCAGTTTAGTATAAGCTACTCATTACTCTTTAAAACAAAACAAAACAAAACAAAAAAGAAACACCTCTTAATGCACAGCAAGTTAGCTAGATGGGACATCTTCCTAAGATAGTCCCATAAAGAAAGAACTGTGAGGGGATGGGAAGGGCAAGGCCTTTATCATTAACTCCCCAATAACACAGACACAAATCTTTTCCGAAGTCTGTGAATATTTTACCCTAGAGAAACATAACCAAACTTCCGTGTTTCTTTAAGTCAATCCATGATTCAGCATACTAGAGAATGTACCAAATCTCAGTGTCCTGAAAACATATAAAATAAATTATAAACACAAAAAGAGGAAAACCCCACCAACTGTGTAAGCAATACAAGAAACACTTTAGTTGAACGGGCCAGAGTTAACCAAAGTCAGGTTAGAGTGAATTCAAGTTGGTTAATCAACACCTATAAAATTTTTTTAAATAAAGAATCATTGATATAAAAGAGTAAATATCTATCTATCTATCTGCTCTTTTCAGCCAGGCATTTAACCAGTGTTACATAAATTTTTCTCAACAAGTTCACCAAGGGTTTAAAGAAAGAACTCAGGCAGGATAATAGAATTTATTTCCAAATCTAGTCATTTTTGAAGAATTACATCTCACCTATAGGTTCTTTTTCATTTATGCCCTCTTCTTATAACAGATAACACCTTTTTATAAAATAATTACGAGCAGTTTTCTGACAATAATGATCTTGAATGATCTTGAAACTCTAAATTATGGTTTTAGTCTTGTTCACAGCCATCTTTGGAGTGAATAATTCTGAATTATTATACAAGAAGGAAGAACAATTGCCCCACAGAAACCAAATAACACCATGCTGGCCCTGATTTTGGCTTGCTGTCAGATTAAACTCAATAGTAATGTAAAGAAAATCAATCGTTTGAGCAAAAAACTCTACTAGACTCCCTCTGCCTGCAGAATGAAGTCAAACTACTTATACCAGTCTTCATAGAGTACAATGATTCCTCTTTCACTTTTAATTCCCATCACTCTCTTCCTTGTTACCTTCATGCCAATCTAAGGAAACTATAATTTTCTACACTCACCCTGCTTTTTCTCATTTCCCTCCTTTTTTTCATGCTGTGCCTTCCATTTCAAATATTTTCCCTCAACTTTCTCTTCAAAGCTCAACTCAAATACAATTTCTTACACACACACGTTTCTCTTAGCTATTTGTATGTGTGGTGGTTACTTTTACATGTCAACTTGGCTAAGCCATGGTACCCAATTTTAGGTCACACACCAGTCTAGATGTTACTGTGAAGGTATTTTTTAGTTGAGATTAACATCTAAATCAGTAGACTTTGAGTAAAGCAGACTACCCGCCATAATGTAGGTGGGTCTCATCCATCAGTTGAAGCCTTAAAAGAAAAGACTGAGGTCTTCCAACTCAAGAGTACAACATCAGGTGCTCCTGGGTCTCCAGCTTGCTGAACTGCCCTGCAGATTTCAGACCTGCCGGTCCCCATAATTATGTGAGTCAATTCCATAAATCGTCCTCTATCAATAAATAGATAGATATATGTATACATCAAAAGAAAGAGACCAGAAACACAAATATATATACACATACATATATGCACATAAATACAAATATGTATATACACACATGTGCATACACAAGAACATACACAGACATATATATCCTATTGGTTCTGTTTCTATAGAGAACTTTAATTAATACAGTATGATGTCTGATTTCCCTACTGGAAGGTAAGCCCCTCAAAAACTATCATCTTTCTATTCCTCAAAGAACAATGTTTTAAAAATTGACTGTGTTTAAAAAATACTAATTGAATGATTGGTCAATAAATGAATAAATATTTGGTCAATTCCACCTATGAAATAACTCAATTTAATTTTGTATTCTCTCTTTCCTTTGGCAGCACTGTAGTTCATACTCCTTCATCTACACTAGTTGAGATTCTTCATGGATGTCTCTGCTTCCAGACTTTTCCAATCCTTGCCCAAATGTATCTTTCACATTGCCACTTAGCTTTCCCTCCAAATCATAAACACACACACACACACGCACACACACTTCAGAGTCTTGCAATAAAATGTGTAATGGCTTTCCATTGCCTAGAACCCCTTTACAGCTCTCATGAATCCCCACTTAGCCTTCATGGCAAGTATGATCTTACAATCTCTCATAAAAATGCTCCTAATAGGTTGCTTGTTTAAAAACAAGTTTTCTGTGTATATTATTTATAACTGTCAAAGGTAACTGAAGAAAAAGTGATTTAAAAGTTTTAAGCTATTTCCACTTCACAGGGAGTGACCTTTATTATATGGTCCCAAGAGGCCTGGGCATTTGGGCTGCATGCTTTACCATTTTGGGGCCTCGGTCTGCCTGTCAACGACTTACTTATCTTTAAAGTTCAGAGGTTACCTCCTCTGTGAAAGCTTCCTTTCCTTCCTCAATCAGGTAGTTGCTCCTCCATCTCCCAAATATATTTTCCATGTATTTGGGGGGATGTTTGTCTACCTCACTGGGAGTTCCTCCCAGACTTTATTCTTATCTTATCTACCTTATATACTCAGCCATCTAGCTCATTGCCCAGATAATTCCCTACCCTCTCCCTAAAGTACATTTTATATTTTCATAGGCATGCATGAATGTGTGGAAGTCAGTAGCAATGCATAAATTGGTGGCTTTGCTTTGGAAATTTTTTCTCAAAACCAGAAATAAAAATTAGGCAACATGAAGAAGGATCTGATGCTGCACACTGATGAACAATTGCTTTTTTTTTCCTTTTCATCTGAGCATGCTGACACCGTATAGACCCAGCTGGTAATTCTGAAATTATAACCTCTGGGTTTCTCATGTTTCTCCCTGCAAAAATTCTGAGTGTTGCCTGTTCTGCATCTCCAAAGACTAACTGCTATTAGTCCTACACAAAGTTCAAAGTGTTGTTTGTGGTCAGCCATCTTAACAGTTAGGCGTTTACAACAGAATTCAGTAGTAGCACTTTTAACAAATGGTGATATTGACCATTGAACCTGGCAAACTCATGGCTACTGGCTGGATGACACCACAAACAAAGCCAAGAACAAAGCTGAAATCTTTTGATAAGTCGAGTTGCCATTATAATTCCGTTCATAGACTTTAAGGTACAGCCGGTGTCATCGTTCTCACCAAAGAGGCAATTGCTTCCTCTCGATACCTTCACAGATCTGCATGAGTCCATAGATTATCACTGCCCTCAGAACTCTTTATCATGTTTTAAATCTGTTGAAGTATGAAAAAATGAAGTGTGCTTCACAAAACAGGATCATAAAAATGAACTTGGCAAGAGCTGTCTTTGATGGAAGATTCTGAATCATGCCCTAGACAAATCAAAAAGAAGATTGGAAAGTCAGCTGAGACATCTGTACACAAATGCTAAATACAGCAGCAGGGTGTTAAGTGCAAGAAGACGTGTCTGCTCAGGTAAGGGCAGACAAAGCCCTGACACAACATAGAGCCAAACTCTTGAGAAAATTGTTGTCCACTAATGTCTGTGTAACTTAATCCACATTTGAACACATATACAGATTATATGGATATTATATATCTTAAAGGTAAATAACTGCTTTTAAAATTCCACTTACGATGAGCCCTCTTAACCACCCTCTACTTTACCTACTTACTAAATACTTGCACCTTTCTTTTCTTTTGTAAAACATACTGACTGCCCATCACACGTTAATGCTTCTCACCTGCCTCCTCTACTTTTCCTTTCATCCACAACTGCTTACCAATTCTCTCTATTCACAAAATTGCATGTGTCACTAGACTTTGTTATAACCAACATTTTATTAAACATTATGTAAGAGGTTGCTCTCTCAATTTTTCTTAGAGCCAAGAAAAATCAATGGAATCATCAAAAAAAGAATCCTATTATTTGATGTCTGGTTGAGACCATTGCAGCAGTAAAAAAAAAATAAAATTCAGTGGTTACATTGATTCCAAAAAAGCCAAACAAAACATGTAGTGCTGCCAAGCTGCAGAGAGGGTGGGGATATGCCTCTGCACTTCCTTTGTGCCCTTCCACTCAAGGTGTTGTAATGCTAGAGTATTAAATCTGCTCCAATGCCCTATCTTTTCTGTCATATTCCAGGCTTGTTGAGCTGTTCATGACTAATACTAATGAGAGACATGCCTTTTCAATTGTTACCTCAAAAATATGCAAAAACTGCTCTGATGTGCTCTCTAGCCTGGCCTAATTTCCCATCAAAGAAATAGAACTTCAACTACTTGACTGACTTTTCATATTGACTCTTGAGAAATCAGAGATGCTTCATGCCTCTGCAACACTCAAAGAAATAAAATAGCTCACACTTGGTCATATTTGATGTCTGGATTCACAGCCCTTTCATTTTTAACATAATTCATTACTTTGCTTTCTATTTTATTTCTTCTGGTCTTCATTCAGACACCAGGATTTCTATCTTTCTAACCTCAAAAATTTACTAACTATGAAAATTCCAAATATATCAAAGTGTGTAATTAATGATAACTTCATTTATTGGGGTGTATGTGCATGTGTGTGTGTGTGTATGTGTGTGTTATGTTTCGGTTTGGTTCCATTTGAATTTTGGTGGGTGCCGTCTTGACAACTTGGGAATTGATTTGTGGGGTTTTTCAGTGAAATGATTTCTGTGTAATTATACATATAAAAAAATTTTAAAACACCTCAGATTAATAATCACAGATTCTCTTATTTCTGAAATGGGAGGAATTTGCTATTCTTATATTTGGGAAAAAGTGACCAAGTGGAACTTTGGTGAGTATACATGACAAAACTGAACATGGCCTTCCCTCCATCCCCTCAGGTGCACACAATAATAGATAATAAAAAAGGAACACAGAGTAAGGCTATAAATGCTAATAACCTGTCACTGCTAATCCAGCAGAGCAGCTAGGGAAAGAACTGTGCTAAACAGTTTAAAAGGCTCAACTTCCTGTGTTGCCTATCACATAAAGGACAAAAAAAATAGCCAGCAACATGGAAATTGGGATAAGAAAGCCAAAAGGAACTGAAGTTCAACCAAGAAAATGGGCACTGACAAAACCATGGTGATAAAACTATTGAGGGCATGTTTAAGACTGACATCACTTATTTATTCTTTTAAAACACATTTAGGGATTACCCTGTTACGTGTAGAAACTACAAGTAAGGCAAACTCTGCCTTCAAAGAGTTCATGGTCTATGAGGGAAGGAGAGGCACAAACCCAATCCCAGGAGCAGAGGGCTACAATATAATAGAGAGATACATTCAGGCATGGGGACGAGAGAAAGTTCAGTTGTTCTCCCTCCTGCTGAGGAATGTTTTTTCACGTGTTCTTTTTGGAGATAAGTGCGATGGACCGAACTGTGCCTCCCTAAAATTCGTATTGTTGAAGCCCTAATGCCCCATGTGATGGTATTTGGAAACAGGGCCTTTGGAAGGTAATTAGGGTTGGATGAGGTCATGAGGGTGGGGCCCTTATGATGAGATTAGTGCCCCTATGAGAAGAGATACCAGAGCTCACTCTTTCTCTCTCTTTCCCTACTTTATGGGGACAAGCAAGAAGGCAGCCATCTATAAGGTAGGAAGAAAGCTCTCACCAGAAACCAGCCATGCTGGCACCTTGACCTTGGACTTGCAGCCACCAGAACCATAAGAAAATAAATTTCTATTGTTTAAACCACCCAGTCATGGTATTTTGTTATAGGCAGCCAGAGCTTGCCAAAACAGTGAGCATTCTTTAAAAATTAGAAACAAAAACACTGGAAGGAGCTAGAAAAGAATATTCTGAAGAGTGAGTAGAAACCATGATCAACCTAGTATACAAGTGAAGAAATACTGTATAGTGAAGAAAGGGGAAACTGTATTATAAAGAAGAACTTCAGACTCCATAAGAGAAAGCATCTAATGTCCATAGACACTAAGATGGTTCAGGAGAGAGAGAAGGACTTCACATTAGTTGGCTACTTCCCACCAATAAACATGAGCCTGCCTCAACTAGAATACTGGAGAAATGCAAACCAGTGCTGCTACTCGGAAAATAGTATGGAGGTTCCTCACAAAGTTAAAAATAGAGCTACCCTTGGGCGCCTGGGTGGCTCAGTTGGTTAAGCGACTGCCTTCGGCTCAGGTCATGATCCTGGAGTCCCGGGATCGAGTCCCGCATCGGGCTCCCTGCTCGACAGGGAGTCTGCTTCTTCCTCTGACCCTCCTCCCTCTCATGCTCTCTGTCTCTCATTCTCTCTCTCTCAAATAAATAAATAAAATCTTTAAAAAAAATAGAGCTACCCTATGACCTAGCAATTGCACTATTAGGTATTTATCCAAAGGATACAAACATAGTGATTCAAAGGGACACCTGAAGCCCAATGATTATAGCAGCAATGTCCACAATAGCCAAAAGATGGAAAGAGCCTGGATGTCCATAGACAGATGAATGGATAAAGATGTGGTAATACACACACACACACACACACACACAATATGGAATATTACTCAGCCAAAAAAGAATGAAATCTTGCCATTTGCAACCACGTGGATGGAACTAGAGGGTATTATGCTAAGCAAAATAAGTCAGTCAGAGAAAGACAAATACCATATGATTTCATTCATGTGTGGAACTTAGAAACAAAACATGAATATGGGGAAGGGAAGGAAAAATAAAATAAGATGAAATTGAGAGGGAGGTAAACCATAAGAAATGCTGAACTCTAAGAAACAAACTGAGGGTTGCTGGAGGGGAGGGGGGTGGGGGGAGGGATAACTGGGTGATGGGCATTAAGGAGGGCACTTGATGTAATGAACACTGGGTGTTATATGCAACTGATGAATCACTAAATTAAATTCTACCTCTGAAGCTAATGACAACAACAACAACAACAACAACAAAAACAGAATACTGGAGAAAATCAAAATGTATGCTATCTTCCCAGAGGGAGGATGTAAGAACCATACCTGCCATAGCCAAAGCCACCATGCTGTGCCCTCCAGGAGTACAGCCTCTAGACTCCCACAGGCACGACCTTCCCCAACCCTGACCACATAATCATCAGACTCACTGGTCACTGCCTACCCACACCTACTGATGTGGAGAAGGAGGAAATCCTGAAAACCAGCAAGCTTCTCTAGACACTTTAAAGCTCAGAGTAGGACAGAAGACTCCTAAGCACAAGTAGTGGTTTTATCACTTCTGTCACTTGATGACCATGACCACAGGGAAAAAGAAACATGGCAGGAAGAGAACAACGGTCTACATACGTGACATGAAAGGAAAAAAGTTTGGCTTCCTGGGCTTTGGTCTGTAAAACAATAACACATTCCAGCTAAAAGACTAGGTACATCTTACATAAATTGAAAGAGTGTATTTGTCCAAAGGCCCTGTGACCTAATCAAAGATTTTAATGTGATGGAGGAGAAACAAAGACTGGGAAGCTATAATAGAATAATATTGAGGTTATCAAGCATGTGATGTAAAGCATCAAAATGCAAGTATTATCTAGTATATCTCACATGAAAACTAATTAAGACAATGTGTTGGCTCATACTTGCCCTACACAGAACCACTACAAAGCGAATAGCTCTCTCCTTAATGTTAGAATGTACAGCCACCCCTGGGAAGACAAATTCAGAACTCAAACTCCCCAGACCTGAGAAGCAGATCTGTAATCACAACTCTGGTAGATGTCCCACACCACCTAAATCATGTGAGTCTCCAATGAGTACAAATAGGGACAGTTAAAACACAGAATGATGAATTCAGTGCAATTAAATTCTAGTTTATTTAAAGAACCTAAATGTTTTCTCCATGGAAATGGTAGCAGGACACAGGAAAGACACTCTGCCAGAAACTCCAAATGTAGTACAATCTCAAGTATCAGCATCTAGTGATAAAAGGTGTCTCTTAAAGCTTACTATTTGGTAAGTATGCATTCAAAATATGAAGACAAATATAATCCTAAGATGAAATAAATTTGTTGTGATTAAACATAATAATGATACCATATCTAGAGAATGCAGTTGAAATAGAATAATATAAACCATTTCATTATAACTTAAAATGGTTCACTACTGTTTTCAGAATTCATCACTTTAAATCTAATGTGAAGGTGCTGTACATGAAGACAATTTTTGTAGTTAAATTTTTTTTTTAAAGATTTTATTTATTTATTTACTTGAGAGAGAGAGAGAGAGAGAGAGAGAAACAGCATGAAAGCAGAGAGGGTCAGAGGGAGAAGCAGGCTCCCCGCCGAGCCGGGAGCCCAATGTGGGACTCGATCCCAGGACTCCGGGATCATGACCTGAGCTGAAGGCAGTCGCTTAACCAACTGAGCCACCCAGGTGCCCTTGTAGTTAAATTTAAAGGCATCTTATGGGGTACCTGGTTGGCTCAGTCAGTAGAGCATGTGACTCTTGCTCTCAGGTTTGTGAGTTTAAGCCCCACATTGGGCATAGAGATTACTTTAAAAAATAAATAGAGGCATTTTAAATAACACCAAAAAGATGCTAAATTTAAGAAGTAAAATATTAAGAAAGGAAAATTAAAGTGCAACATGATGACATGTCTATTTCAGGTAAGTAATGGGAAAAAAAATCTGAAAATGATGGTATCATTTTAAGTCTGCCAGATAAAAGTAGAAGATGCCATTGTTTATCTGCAAAATGACCCAATCTCAAACACATTCATGCAAGCAGGTGGGAAGAATATTATGTAATTCATTTAATCTCGGTAACTGCATAATTTAGATATAATTATCATCAGCATTTTACAGCTGAGGAAACCAATGATCAGGGAGGTAAAATTTAGGCCAACAATAAAAAAGAAAGAAGGGAAAGAAGGAAGGACGGAAGGAAGGAAGGAAGGAAGGAAGGAAGGAAGGAAGGAAGGAAGGA
>NC_058404.1:58690318-58705801 GCF_002201575.2 Neomonachus schauinslandi
AAGAAAGAAAGAAAGAAAGAAAGAAAGAAAGAAAGAAAGAAAGAAAGAAAGAAAGAAAGAAAGAAAAGAAAAGAAAGAAAGATGTCATTCACCTATAAGAACAGGAATCATAAGGTAGGACTTCTCAGTGGCAATACTAGAAGCTAAAACACGGTGAAACAAACCCTCTAATATTCTGACTAAAAATTATTTTCAACGGAGAATTCTATACTGTTAGAATAAAGACAGTTAAGACATGCGAGTTCTAATGAAAGGGTGGGGGGGAGGCACCTGCCTGCAACATTCGTCAAGAAACTCTTGGGGGATTATGTTCCACAAAATGGTGGTATCAAAGCAAGTAAAGGGAAGATAGATTCAGGAAATAGAGGATCTTCCCAGGAATGAAGCAGAGCACTTTCCAGAATGACAGTGAAGGAAATCCCAGGAGATTATTTGAATGCAGTGCCTCTGGAACTTCGATGTGCACAGGAATCAATGGGAGATCTTGCTAAAATGCAGATTCTCAATCAGTAAGTCTGGATAGAGCCCGAGATTCCGAATTTTTAACAAGCTCTCCTCAGAATGCTGATGTTGATGGTTCTGGTGTAGAAAACACGATCCAAATTGTAACAAGATTTACAAAGAAACAATGAGAGAAACTGATTTCCTTCTGAGAGATAATTAAGGATGAATTAGTGTCAGGCAATAATAGCATAGTGGAGGAGGGAGAGATGGAAAAGAGGAATATAAGGATTAATCTTTTAAATATACACAAATCAAGGAAAAACGAGGGTTTGGGTGAGGCCCAATGTTGCCACTAGTAAACACCTGAGAAGGACGTCCGGACCACCTTAACGGATCCAAATTCAGGACTCTGGGGTCTCAGGAGCACCCCCAGCGATAACTTGGGCGGGGAGGCAGGAAGGCGGCGTGCCAGCTGCAGCGCCCTCAGACCCTGCGCGCGAGCAGGCGGAGCTTTGCCGGCCCCGCCTCGGACCTTGCGGGGCAGGGCACAGGCGAAGCCTTTCCCCTTTACTGGCGCGGCCGCGGCTGCGCAGGGATTCAGATTGGAGTCTCTTGAACCGGAAGCAGTCGGCGGCGCTCGGAAGCAACGGCGAGACGCGGGATTTCGCTGGCGCGGCAGCTACAGAATGGCCGGCGGTGGCGGGAAGCGCAGGCCCGGCGGGGAGGGGCAGCAGGTACTGCTACAGAGGATGTGTGGGATCCGCAAGGCGCTTTGGGTGATAAGGCACCAAGGGGCAGCACGTTGCATTTATCCAGTAATCATTGAGTGGCTGCTGTGTGCCCTGGAACGGAGGTCTGAGCCAGGGCCTCTGTTGCCCGCTCTGCTGGGGTTTGGAGCAAAGAACTAGCGCCTTGGCATCTTCTGCCTTCCCCCCGGTGCGGTTCCTGGGGAAACCGATTAAGACAACCAATGTTTCATTCGTTCAACCATCAACAAATTGATTGGAAACCGATTATACGCCAGGCACTGTGCCGGGCGCCGCGGTTTCAAGATGCATCGTGCCGCCACTGCCCCACGTACAGCCCCCAGCCCGCGGAAGCTGGGCACAGTGAATATATATTTTACTGTAAATTTTTTTTGTTTGGCATTGTAACGTTGTTGTGTCAAAAGTGCCGTGGAAACACTGAAGGAGGATCTAAGTCCCAGGGGGTTGCTAAAGAAATCTTTTAGGACAATTCAAGTTGGACATGGCTCTTGAAGGCAGAAAGGAGACATAAGGGATAAGAAATAGAAATAAGTATAGAGGATGTTTGGGTACAGCGGGATTGGGCCTGGCTGGAGTCGGAGATGGGAAAGAAGGACCTGATCATAAAGGCACTAATGAGGGGGAGGGGGGCATAAAGTATGTGCACGTTCTCATACTTTTTTTTAATACGATTTCAGAAGTTCTATAACTACTGCTGTAGCAATTAGGACAGTCAGGAGAGAAGTGTCATTGTGATAAGGACAGTTTTCAGAATTACTCCGTCTGTATTATAAACTGGATAGAGCAGGACAATGTCACAGTGTCAGGGAGCTTAATTAACTGTTAGAGGGCCCTGTTCTGGACATTGCTTATATTGGGACATGCTTTCTAGGTAAAGAATAAAGGATGAGTATAGCCTATGAAGGGGACAGCTGCCCTAAATTCTAGTTATTGGGGATTTGAGGATGCTGAAATAATGTGTGAGTTAAGACAAAGCTGAAAAAATCTTTATTTCCCATTGAAGTTGCTATAAACTGCTTTGACTGAGTGATAGTATTAAAAATAAAATACCAAAGATGAAAATTAGTCTATAGAGGCCATAGCTAAAGCTAGCATTTCAGTATTATGTGCTACGACTATTCTGTGTGTTTTTACAAACAACTTACTCCTCCTAACAACCCTGTGATATAGGTACTACATGTCCTTTTTGTAGATGAGAAAATAAGGCACAGGTTAAGTAACTTCCCCAAGGTGACAGCTGGAAAGAAGAAGGGTCAAGAGTCATTAGGAAAAACTGCCTTTCAGCAAGATAGATTAAGGCTTTTCTTTCTAACATCTTAAGTTTGAACCAGTCTGAAAGCCTAACCAAAGACTGCTATAAAAACATAATGGAGGATAGGTCAGCACTTGATATGTTCCTACTGTTCTGTATGTAACTGGAGAAGCAGCATGAAGTGGATGAATCTGTGCTTTGGAGCCAGCCCACCGGGGTTTAACTGCTCCTCCACTTTCTAGACCTAAGGAAAGTTACTTCAGTTTTCTCATCTGTAAAATGTGGATAATAGTATCTAGTTCATAAGGGAGTTATGAGTTAATTCACAGAAAGTGCTTAGAACAATGACCTGGCACATGGTAAGTGTGTAATAACTATTATTTAGTATTATTACTTACAGTTTTTACTGTTACTTATTATCAGCATCCATATTTCAGCAGGCTTTTTGTTCAATTTAATTTTTTATGACCTCAGACACATTATAATCCTTGGCATAATAAACTGTTATTGGTCAATGCATGGTCCTCTTTTACCTTATTTAATAATATAAAAAACACCTGTGAACCCATTGCCCTACCCCAGAACTGAAACCCTGACAATAAATAGCTCTACATGTGTTCCTCACCTATCTTTTCTGCCTAACTTCCTGTCACCCCCTTTTATGTAGCTACCATCCTCATCCTTGTTTCCCTTGCCTTCTTTTTATAGCTTTATCACAAACAGTATTTATTTGTTGTTTTTGAATTTAAGAAGGCTATCGTGCTACATATAAACTTCAAGGACTTTTTTCCTTCATTCAACATTATATTATTAAGACTGATCTGTATTGTGTGTGGCTCTATTTCCTTTTCACTAAGCGGAATATTCAATTGTTTGAAATCCTTTAACTTTGCATCCTCTTGTCAATAGGCATTTTCATTTGTTCTCTTTTCTGCTCTTAGAAACAGTGTTATCCAAGAACATTCTTGTATGTCATCAAATTCATAAATATATTGGTAGACTTTGATACGTAAAGTAACATCAATAAACTTGAGCCTGCTGGGAGAATGGAAGAATATAAATATGGGAAACATCTAGAATTTTTCAACCTCACACTATAGACATTTTGAGCCCGATTAAGTGTTTGTTAAGGGTGCTAACCCTGTGCATTGCAGAATGCTTAGCAGCATCCCTGGCCTCTCTCTACTCCACTAAATGTCAGCACCCTCTCCTAAATTTGTGAGAGCTAAAAAGTTCTGACATTACTGCATGTGTCCCCTGGGAGACAAAATCACTCCTGGTTGAGAAGCACTGATACAGGTGGAAAGGAAGAATAAAAAGGAAGAAACTTAATCCAAAAAGAAAGGATCTAGGTTCCTAGAAAGAGAAAACTGATTGCTACTTACAAAACTACAGATATGTAACCTCCAACTCAGAATTTTATCTTTTTTTTAAGATTTTATTTAAGAGAGAGAGAAGGAGGAGAGGGAAAGGGAGAAGCAGACCCCTCTGCTGAGCAGGGAGCCTGACATGGGACTCGATCCTGGGATGGGATCATGACCCAAGCCAAAGGCAGACGCTTAACCGACTGAGCCACCCAGGCACCCATCAGTATTTTATCTTTATAGAAATTTATCAAATAGGCGTTATAAAACCTAGTGTACTTACACAATGAACATATTGCAGAAATATTAGAGATTGAGTTTAATAACCTAGTCCTGACATTAAAGGGCCTTTTCTGAAATAATTATTTTAGCTGGTAAATCCCCTTTTATCCAGTTATTTCTGACAGTTGGCTTCTGGTGTGATCACTGAATCTATTTAAACAAAAAAGCATGATGACCTATTTACCCAAAGAAGGCAAAACCTTCCTATTCCTTATTCTTCCTGTTCTTCACCTTTTCTTTTATACTTGTTTTTTATTTTCGGTTTCCGTTAATCTTAGAGAAACATATTTAAAGACTTGCCGTGTGCATCCTTCTTGACCGCTCTGTATTACACTGTTTTCCTTTTTTCTTTGCCCAAAAGAATCCCCAGATTTTTTCAGAAATACCATTTGTAGAGTTTTAAGGAAAACATGTTTCTCAGAGTTGGGTGAACAAAAATGAGCAGTAGTGTTAACTTTTGGAGAAACAAAGTTTTGTATGCTGATTTTCAGTGTGAAAAAACAGTTGATGTGAAGAAGAGTAAATCCTGTGAAGCTGATGTCTCCAGTGACCTTCGAAAAGAAGTAGAAAATCATTATAAGCTTTCTCTGCCTGAAGATTTCTATCACTTCTGGAAGTTCTGTGAAGAGCTTGATCCTGAAAAGCCAGCTGGTGAGTTGCTCCAGAATCATTCTCCTGCTTCTACCAATGGAAAAGACAGTAGGAAACTGGACCAAGGATCTTAACAGTTCACAGAAAATGAACTTTTTCAAAGATGTTTCTAAGAGAAATATAAAATAATGCTATAATAATATGTGACTATCACCTGTTATACTGGCAAAGGTAAATAATTTCACAATGTGCTTTGATGAGGGTTTGAAAGAAAACAAGTGCTTTGATAGGTGGCAGGAGTTTTAGTATGACTTAGCAGTTCTGCTTCTAGGAACTTAGGGATTAGGTGAACTAAAAATTATGTTCAGTGATATTTATTGAAACAAAAATGGGAAATGGCCTAAAGCCCATAATTAATGCATCTGTCAGTGGATATTCATTGTTTTAAAGGAACAAGGTAGATTTTAGATAATGATAAAATATTGTGCCTGAAATATTTCAAGTGAGAAACAAAGTGTGTAGAGAGTATGCTACCATTTGTATTTTTTAAAAAAGTCAACGACACACATATTCTTATGTACTTTCTCTGTGCTTATACTGTTTTTGAGAGGGTGCACAAAGAACTGATAATGGTTGTGACAAAGTTACTTTTCACGTGTTTTCACAGGTGGGAGAGAAGTACTCCCATATATTACTGATGGAAATGTGGATTAGATAACAATGAATTTTGGCATAATAGCAAAACACTTAAACTGTGCAGCAACTTGTCTAAAAATATTCATGACTGCACAAACATGTAATAGCAAAGGGGTGCCTGGGTGGCTCAGTGGTTAAGCATCCAACTCTTGATTTTGGCTCAGGTCTTGATCTCAGGGTCGTGAGGTCAGGCCCCATGTTGACCCCATGCTGGAGCCTACTTAAAACAAAAACAAACAAAAAAACCATGTATTAAAGATGTTCACTGAAGCATTGTTTAGAAGAGTAAAAAAATTAGAAGCAGTAAATGTCTATCAATGGAATATCAGGCAGCTGTTAGAAATTATGAGAAAATATTTAATGGCATGGAAAAATAATCAGAAAATTTAAGTGAAGACGAATGGAAAACAAAAAAAAATTACAAAACAGCATCGCTTCCTTTAAAATATCTCTATATTGGGCGCCTGGGTGGCTCAGTTGGTTAAGCGACTGCCTTCGGCTCAGGTCATGATCCTGGAGTCCCTGGATCGAGTCCTGCATCGGGCTCCCTGCTTGGCAGGGAGCCTGCTTCTGCCTCTGACCCTCCCCCCTCTCATGTGCTCTCTCTCTCTCTCATTCTCTCCGTCTCAAATAAATAAATAAATAAAATCTTTAAAAAAAAAAAATCTCTATATTTATATATATTCATACAGGGAGGAAAACATTGTTATTGTATACCAGACTATTAACTTTGTTACCTGTAGGCTAATGAGATGGGTGACTTTAGGTTTTTTTGTTGCTTTAGAAATTGGTGTATGCTATCCTAAGCTCCAGCAAAGCTGAACTATTTTTCCCCTTTCTAAATAAACTGTTTCTAGGCCTTTATTCATGATGTTACCTCTTCGAAGAATTTTCTTCCTCTCTTCATCCCCACCTCCTTACATATCCAGGTCCTGCCTGGAGTGCTTATTCTCTCGCAAAGAAGCAACAAGGACCCATCTGATGTTATAAAAGCATATTTTGAACACAAACGTTTGACGCTTACATTCCATGACTCTGGTTTTATTTAGCAATCTCCCTTTGTGATCTGTGGAGGGAGAAAGAAGATGGAATCATCTAGGATTAAGGTTGGCCAGAGACAAGGGAATTGAGAGTGATGGTTAGCTGAGGTAGAGGGAAGAGAAAGGAATGTTTTCATTAAATACATTTTTTATTAAATAAACTGTTTACCCTACTTAATGCACATTCACTTACTGTCTATCTTGTCTCTCCCTTAATATGGGTGTGCTACAAATATTTGAGGCTAACAACAACATAGTAATGAGACAAGGTAAGTGTTCGAAGCTCTTATGTGCCCATGAGAATACAAAACAGTCTTACTTTGGCCAAAATAAGAAATAGCAGTATGTTTGAAATGTAATCAGTGATAAATTTAATAGAAAATCTTAAATGTAAGTGCCACATTTTCATTGCTCTGATTTTTCATTGAGTATTTATAACTGTCTTCAAATGTAACTGAAGCTCTTTTAGTTTGGAAGCGTTTTTTTTTTTAAGAAAATTGCTTAGAAATAGTTTACAAATAAAAGACATTATATCTGCCTTCAGAAAGTTTCTGTCTAAATAAACTTACTTAATTTATAGATTCACTTTCCACAACCCTTGGACTTCGATTAGTGGGTCCTTATGATATCCTTGCCGGAAAACATAAAATGAAGAAAAAATCAGCAAGCCTGAATTTTAACCTTCACTGGAGATTTTACTATGATCCTCCTGAGTTCCAGACCATTATTATTGGAGATAATAAAACTCAATTCCACATGGGGTATTTCAGGTAAAGGATCTTTTCTTCTCTAAAATGCAGCTACTGGGCCTTCTAGTGAGTATGAATAGACATTCACTGGACTCACCCAAGATGAAGGACATATTTTCCTCTTATTGGTGGATACATAGGCATCTGATGTTCTTGATATTACCATTCTAACCTGCCTTAGGATGAGTGAACTCTTTAAGTTGAACCTCACTGGTTTTTCCTTTGTGGTTATAAACTTTTTTTTACCTTTTGGGTTCGGGAGCGCTCTTTTAGCGCAAGGAAGATAATCTGGAGTTGCCATGACTTAAGTTAGCCATGTGCTTCCAGGGGCCATAGAATTAAGAATGTGCTTTGGAGTCAGAGTGGTTCTATTATCTGAGAGACTGTGTGCCGGTCACCTTTAGTCATTGTGACTTTCTGTGACTCAGTTTCCTCTTGTAAAAATGAGGATAATAATTGTACATACCTAACAGGAATATTAAGAGAATTAAATGGGGGGGGAGGGTGCCTGGGTGGCTCAGTCGGTTAAACGTCTGCCTTCGGCTCAGATCATGATCCCAGAGTCCTGGGATCAAGTCCCGCATCGGGCTCCCTGCTCGGCGGGGAGTCTGCTTCTCCCTCTCCCTCTGCCTGCCGTTCCCTGTGCTTGTGCACGCTCTCTCTCTCTCTCCAAAAAAAAAAAAAAAGGATTAAATGGATACATGCAAGATGCTTGGAATGTTAAGAAATAGAAGTAGCTTGAGAGGTAAAAATACCTTGTCCACTTCTACCAGTAGAGATGCTGTTGTTTAAGGATTAACTGTAGAATACTAGAGGAAGTAGAAGGAACATGCCTAGCAAGAAGGATTGCGGTACCATAGAATGCACACAGGGCTGCGGATTGAGTTATATGAATTCTGCTTTTGGCTTTGCCATTAACTTACTAGGACCTTGGCTGAGTCATTTTATCTCTCAGTGTTTCCTTGATTGTAAAATAAAAGGATTTATATATATATATATATATATATATATATATATATATATAGTTTCTCCACCTTTTTTCTTTTGTCCACAGACTATAAAACTGGTAGAGAGGATCGCATATAATTTTCCCTCCTTTTGACAGGCCTTATTCCCCCTTTCTTTGTATTTAGGTATAAAAGTAACTAGGTCTAAGAATTTTAATTTTAGGATCTATTATATAAGTAAGATTTGTTGTAGATATTCCTAAGAAACTTAGAGCTTAAGTTTCTTAGGAACCTGGCAAATTTGTCCCAATTTCTTAAAAACCTACAGACATAAATTGTTGTGTATAAGCCTAAAATTCTACTTGCCAGATAGATTATGGGCAGCTAAATTTTTAATATCTTTTGCTTAAACAGGGATTCTCCTGATGAACTTCCTGTATATGTTGGTACAAATGAAGCAAAGAAAAACTGCATAATTGTTCAAAGTGGAGATAATGTGTTTGCTGCAATCAAGTAAGAAAATATTTTAATCCCTTTCCTATTTATAATATTTGTTTACAATTTTTATACTACTCTCTCAGTCCATCACTGAGGGACATTGAGGTAACTCCAAAATTTTAGATTTCTAAAGATCATGTCCATGACTTTTGCAGATACTCTTATCCACACTTCTGCAACTTTTCACCAAAAAAAATACCTCTTATATAATTAATTATTTTATTTAAGGAAAAGATTACTTAATCTTGACTTCATTAGTCCCATAGCAAAACCAAAAGATTTTTTAGACATTTTAAACAGCATCATCAAGAGTTCATTATAAGAACCCATTGTGTACAGTTCTAACAAAGATTTAATACAGTAAAACCAGGTGCTCCTAAATTGTTGAATCACTCACTGTATTGTACACCTGAAACTAATATAACACTATATGTTGACTATACTAGAATTAAAAAAAAAAAAAGTCAGGTGCTCATGAAATCCTTGGAAGGTTCAGTGGAGCTGACTGAGTCTCCCGGAGCGCCAGTTGTGTGGCAGCACTGGCTCGCTCTGCCACCATCAGGAAGCTGAGAAGTCAAGATCCGCTGCCGCGAGTGGCTCTAGGACCACGTTGTCTTGGATTTAACCTGTGGTAGTAGAAGGGGTGCCCTGTCTCTGTCTCTCACTGGGAAGGAAGCTAAGGACCAGGCGCTGAAGTCTCCGCTGCACCTGCTGCAGAACCTCGGGTGCCTTTAACTGGACTCACTGGTAAAAACACACAGTCTCCACCTAGTATCTCTTCCTGCCTTTCAGTTTGCAAGGAATTGTTTGTTTGAGAGAAGCTAGGCCCCACATGGAGCCTGAGCTGAAGAGTAGTCTGGGAGGTGTAGCAAGCTCTTCTGTGAAGGGGCTTCGGAGTAGAGCCTCGTGAGCCAGTCCACACTCTACCAGCCACAGACATGATTTGAAGCCTCTCACCCCAGCTGGGCGGTTCATGTTGTCATAAAATGAAGAAAGCCATCTTTGTCAACTTAGCTATAAGTAGGCCATGTTTTCTGTGACCTCTTTTAATACCCTATTTAAAAAAGACTTACATTCTCTGTGACTTAATAGTGCCAATTTGCAGTAAACAGAATTTAAACTAAGTCAGCCAGTGCCCCCTCTAGACTGCTACATACCTACCCATGTATCCAAAAGAGCAACTGTATGGTAGATGTCCAAAAACAGTTCTTCTTTGTCTCCTGATACCTCTAAGTTTTTTATAAAATGTTTCTTGTTATTTATAATTTATTACTCTTTTAAGCTGTTTAGATTTATTCAGTTTAAATTGGTGGTATCTTTATTAGAAACTATAGTTATTGTCTGTCTCTCGCATTAACATACAAGTCCCATGAGGGCAGAAAGACTTTTCCTTGTGCACAGTACCTGCCCTGTAATAGATGTTCCATAAATAATTGATTCATTCTCCAAATACTTGGGCATGCAAAAATGCCTAATTTTTCATTAGTCTATTAGTCTTACTAAAAATCTTTTTAAAAAAGAAAGATACAATGGTTGTCTAAAATAATCCAAGACTGTTCGGGGTTTTTGTTTTGTTCTGTTTTGTTTTGTTTTTTAGCTTATTGGAGAACACAAAAGGAAAAAAGAAAAAAAAACAAAAAACATTGGTGATTAATTTATAATTTAGGTGACGACCAGGAAGTATTTGAGTACTTAATGTTATTTCCTTCCTTTACTTAAATGAACTAATGAGAACACTTAGTTTATTTCTGTATCAACCTGAATAAGGTCTTTTTAAGGAAGACCACTTGTAATAAACAAATTATTTTTATGCCCAGCGAAACTGGTTCTCTTTGTGTAAGTATTAATAATAGCCAAAGAAAAGGGTGCCTGGGCTCAGCCAGTTAAGCATCTGCCTTAGGCTTAGGTCATGAACTCAGGGTCCTGGGAAAGAGCCCCATGTCAGGCTCCTTGCTCAGCAGGGAGTCTGCTTCTCCCTCTCCCTCTGCCCCTATCCCCACCACCCCCCGCTCATGCTCTGTCTCTCAAATTAATAAATAAAATCTTTAAAAATAATAATAGCCAAAGAAATACAAATTCAGCCAGCAAAAATTGGTAAAGATTAGAGGATGGTAAAACTCATTGATGGTTAGGATGTAAGAAATCTTACTGGTAGAAGTGTTAATTAAAACCTTTATAGAGGGGCGCCTGGGTGGCTCAGTTGGTTAAGCTACTGCCTTCGGCTCAGGTCATGATCCTGGAGTCCCTGGATCGAGTCCCGCATTGGGCTCCCTGCTCGGTAGGGAGTCTGCTTCTCCCTCTGACCCTCCCCCCTCTCATGCTCTCTCTCTCATTCTCTCTCAAATAAATAAATAAAATCTTAAAAAAAAAAAAAACAACCTTTATAGAGAGCAGTTGGAATAAGGTTATTTAAATATTTTTTAAAGATTTCTCGGGGCACCTGGGTGGCTTAGTCGGTTAAGCGTCTGCCTTGGGCTCAGGTCGTGATCCTGGGGTCCTGGGATCGAGCCCCGCATTCTGCTCTGCGGGGAGCATGCGTCTTCCTCTGCCTCTGCCTGCCACTCCCCCTGCTTGTGCTCTCTCTCTCTGTCAAATAAATAAATAAAATCTTTAAAAAAAAAAAGATTTCTTGACAAATAATTAACATTGCCAGGTATTGAGCTAAGTAAACATTTATATCCTTAAATCAGCAATTCCATTTCTAGCTATTTATCTTTTTTAAGATTTTATTTATTTATTTGAGTGAGAGAGCGTGTGCACGTGCACAAGTCGGGGAGGAGCAGAGGGAGAGGACTAGCAGACTCCACGCTGAGCCCGGAGCCCAATTCGGGGCTCGATCCCGCAACCCCGAGATCATGACCTGAGCCAAAATCAAGAGTCAGTGGCTTAACCGACTAAGCCACCCCGGCACCCCTCACTATTTATCTAAAGAAATTTTGGACAGGTACACAGATATGTGTATATATTAGAGATTATTTATAAAAATGAAAAACTGGAGAAAATACCACTACTCAGAAATAGGGAAAATTAGGTAAATATGGAATGTCAGTACACTATAATACCAGGTTATTGATTTGTTGATTTCGAAAGATTTTTATTACATTATGTGAAGAGGTCAAATAAAAGAATACGGATGATTCCATTTTCATATGGTCTATAAAATATTTATCTTTGGACCACAAAAATTAAGAATAATTTTTTTCTTTTCATTTTTTTCCCCCTCTAAAATAATTGTAGCAGTAGTTTTGACCTCACAGACCTCCTGCAAGGTTTCAGGGACCCCACAGGGTCCCCAGACCATTCTTTGATAACTGATATTTAGTTAATGGTTTCAAACCTGTGTATCAGAACTTCATGAGTTACTGGTTAAAGGTACTTTACCTTGAGCTCTACAGGACTTACTTCTAGAGATGCCACTTCAGTACATCTAGACTAGGACTCAGGAATGTCTTTTTAAAATACGTGTTATGAGTATATCTAAATGTAGCCCAAAATTATACTTCTATAATTTTAATTAAGTTTAAATGAACATTTGAAATGAGTGAACATTCATTTAATGAATGCTTACTTTGTGCAGGCCCCAAAACAATGTAAAACATTTGGTACTTAGTAAAAGAATAAATGTGGCCAGTACCTCATCATGGGTCAACTTGTTAAATAATCTTTTTTCCTTTTGCCTGCTGCCCCCACATTTTCTGCCACCCTACCTTGCTATACTGGGTAATATGGATTTATTACTATAGGCAGTGATTTTCAGACATAAGTTCTGAGTACTTTTTTTTTTAATTTCATTTTCTTGATTATATTTGTTCAAAATTCCATTGATTACAATAGTTATTGATAATATGTGCTTATAATTTTTTTAATTAACATATAATGTATTATTGGTTTCAGGGGTAGAGGTCAGTGATCCATCAGTCTTATAACAACCAGTGCTCATTACCTCACATGCCCTCCATAATGTCTATCACTCAGTTACCCCATTCCCTCCACCCTCCTCCCCTCCAGCAATCCTCAAAACTGTTTCCTATGATTAAGAGTCTTTTATGGTTTGTCTCCCTCTCTGGTTTCATCTTGTTTCATTTTTTTCTTCTCTTCCCCTATGATCCTCTGTTTTGTTTTGTTTTTTAACTTTATTTTATTATGTTAGTCACCATACATCATTAGTTTTTGATGTAGTGATCCATGATTCATTGTTTTCACATAAAACCCAGTGCTCCATGCAGTACGTGCCCTCCTTAATACCCATCACTGGGCAAACCTATCCCCCCACCCCCCTCCCCTCTAAAACCCTCAGTTTGTTTCTCAGAGTCCATAGTCTCTCATGGTTCATCTCTCCCTCCGATTCCCCCCCTTCATTTTTCCCTTCCTTCTCCTAATGTCCTCCATGCTATTCCTTATGTTCCACAAATAAGTGAAACCGTATGATAATTGACTTTCTCTGCTTGACTCATTTCACTTAGCATGATCTCCTCCAGTCCCATCCATGTTGATGTAAAAGTTGGGTATTCATCCTTTCTGATGGCTGAGTAATATTCCATTGTATGTATGGGCCACATCTTCTTTATCCATTCATCTGTTGAAGGGCATCTCAGCTCTTTCCACAGCTTGGCTGTTGTGGACCTTGCTGCTATGAACATTGGGGTGCATATAGCCCTTCTTTTCACTACATCTGTGTCTTTGGGGTAAATTCCCAGTAGTGCAATTGTTGGGTCATAGGGTAGCTCTGTTTTTAATTTTTTGAGGCCCCTCTGTTTTGTTTCTTAAATTCCACATATCAGTGAAATTATATGATAATTGTCTTTCTCTGATTGACTTATTTTGCTTAGCATAATACCCTCTAGTTCCATCCATGTCATTGCAAATCACAAGATTTCATTTTTTGATGGCTGCGTAATATTCCATTGTATAATATACCATCATATCTTCTTTATCCATTCATCTGTCAGTGGACATCTGGGCTCTTTCCATAGTTTGGCTTTTGTGGACATTGCTGCTATAAACATTGGGGTGCAGGTGCCCCTTCAGGTCACTACATTTGCATTTTGGGGGTAAATACCCAGTAGTGCAATTGCTGGGTCTTAGGGTAGCTCTGTTTTCAACTTTTTTTTTTTTTTTTAAAGATTTTATTTATTTATTTGACAGAGAGAGACACAGCGGGAGAGGGAACACAAGCAGGGGGAGTGGGAGAGGGAGAAGCAGGCTTCCCGCGGAGCAGGGAGCCCGATGCGGGGCTCGATCCCAGGACCCTGGGATCATGACCTGAGCCGAAGGCAGACGCTTAACGACTGAGCCACCCAGGCGCCCCCTGTTTTCAACTTTTTAAGGAACCTCCATACTGTTTTCCAGAGTGGCTGCACCAGCTTGCATTCCCACTAACAGTGTAAGAAGGTTCCTCTTTCTCCCCTCATCCTCGTCGTTTCCTGACTTGTTAATTTTAGCCATTCTGACCAGTGTGAGGTGGTATCTCATTGAGGTTTTGATTTGTATTTCCTTGATGCCGAGTGCTGTTGAGCATTTTTTCATCTGTCTATTGCAGAAATGTCTGTTCATGTCTTCTGCCCATTTCTTGATTGGATTACTTGTTCTTTGGGTGTTGAGTTTGATAAGTTCTTTATAGTTCTTTATAAATTTTGGATATGTCATTATCTGATATGTCATTTGCATATATCTTCTCCCATTCTATCAGTTGTCTTTTGGTTTTGTCGACTGTTTCATTTGCTGTGCAGAGCTTTTTATCTTGATGAAGTCCCAATAGTTCATTTTTGTCCTTGGTTCCCTTGCCTTTGGAGACGTGTCAAGCTCAGAGTACTTTTAACCAGTAATCCAGGAGATTCTGATACATATTCAGGTTTGCAGCCATAATCTAAACAGCAGTTATCAAACAGTGGTGTGTGGACTCCCAGAGGTGCCTAACACTTTTTTACCAGGCCTGTGAGTTCAAAACTATTTGTGATAATATGTCATTTTTGCACCAGTGGCACAAAGGTAATGGTGGTTAATACTGATGGTACGTTGGCAGAAATCAAGGCGATGGCACCAGATTTGCAGTTGTCATTGTATTACTCACAGCAGTAATATAATGTGAATGTCATTTAAGAAGCTCAGTGATGAAGCAGTAAAGATATTAGATCTCTACCATTGAGTACACGCATTTGTTTAACATTTCATGTGATGAAATGGGAAGTACATGGAAAGCACATCTGCATACTCAAATGTTAAGGTCTGTCTCAAGGAAAATGGTTTTGTGAGATTGAGTTGGGAGCTGAACTTCACTTACTTGAGAGAGTGACTGACAAACTGGATGTTCTGACATGGGTATTTGGCAGACATTTTCTCAAATGAGCCAAGAAAACAACTGTGACTATATTTGTTGTCAGTGATAAAATTTAAGATTTCAAAAGCAAAAATTAGAGTTAAGGAAACTTTAATGGTGTAGCCACCATTGTGAACTTGATCACTTCTCATTACCTAAAAACTTTTTAATGAGATTTTTTTTTCACATTATGATATAATGGAGAGAATATTTTATTTTTTAAATTTTATTTTAATTCCAGTGTAGTTAACATAGCGTTATATTAGTGTCAAGTGTACTAGAGTCCTTCAGCAATTCCATATATTACTCTGTGCTCATCAAGATAAGTGTACTCTTGGGCGCCTGGGTGGCTCAGTTGGTTAAGCGACTGCCTTCGGCTCAGGTCATGATCCCAGGGTCCTGGGATCGAGTCCCACATCGGGCTCCCGGCTCAGTGGGAAGCCTGTTTCTCCCTCTCCCACTCCCCCTGCTTGTGTTCCCTCTCTCGCTGTCTCTCTCTGTCAAATAAATAAATAAAAAATCTTTAAAAAAAAAAAA
>NC_058404.1:58705901-58758002 GCF_002201575.2 Neomonachus schauinslandi
AAAAAAAAAAAAAAAAAAAAAAGATAAGTGTACTCTTAATTCCCTTTACATATTCCCCCACCAGCACCTCCCTTGTGACCATCCATTTGTTCTTTATAATTAAGGATCTAGGTTTTTTTGGTTTGTCTTTTTACCCCTTTGTTCATTTGTTTCTTAAATTCCATATATGAGTGAAATCATAGGGTATTTGTCTTTCTCTGACTGGCTTATTTCACTTAACATTATACTCCCTAGATCCATCCATGTTGTTGGCAAGGATTTCATTCCTTTTTAGGGCTGAATAATATTCCATGGTATATATGTACTACATCTTCTTTATCCATTCTTCTATCGATGGACACATGGACTGCTTCCATAATTCGGCTATTGTAAATAATGCTGCAGTAAACATATAGGGGGGTATATATATCCCTTCAAATTAGTGTTCTTTGGGTAAATACCAAGTAGTGTGCTTACTAGATCATATGGTAATTTTATTTTTAATTTTTTGAGGATCCTCCATACTGTTTTCCACAGGGCCTGCACCGGTTTGCATTCCCACAGTGCATGAGGGTTCCTGTTTATCCACGTCCACACCAACACTTGTTTCTGTGTTGGTGATTTTAGCCATTCTGATTGGTGTGAGGTGGTATCTCATTTTATTTATTTATGTACGTATATTTGTATGTATGTATATATGTATGTAATCTCTACACCCAGCATGGGGCTCAAACTCACAACCCCAAGATCAAGAGTCACATGCCCTTCTGACTGAGCCAGCCAGGTACCCCTCATTGTAGTTTTGATTTGCATTTCCTTGATGAGTGATGTTGAGCATCTTTTCATGTGTCTGTTGGCCATCTGTATGTCTTCTTTTGAGAAAGGTCTGTTCATGTCTTCTGCCTGTTTTTTAATTGGATTATTTGTGTTTTGGGTGTTGAGCTGTATAAGCTCTTTATATATTTTAGATACCAACCCTTTATCAGATATGTCATTTGCAAATATCTTCTCCCATTCAATAGCTTGTCTTTTAGTTTTGTTGATTTTTTCCTTTCCTGTGCTGAAGCTTTTCATTTTGATGTAGTCCCAGTAGTTCATTTTTGCTTTTTTTCCCCTTGCCTCAGGGGACCTATCTAGAAAGCTGTTGTTACAGCCGATGTCAGAAAAATTACCTGTGCTCTTTCCTAGGAATTTTATGGTTTGAGGTCTCACATTTAGGACCTTAAGCCATTTTGAGTTTATTTTTGTCTATGGTGTAAGAAAGTGGTCCAGTTAGTTTCATTCTTTTGCAGATAGCTGTCCAGTTTTCCCAACACCATTTGTTGAAGGGACCTTTCCCCCCACTGCATATTCCTGCCTTCTTTGTTGAAGATTAATTGACCATACAATTTTGGGTCTATTTCTGGGCTTTCTATTCTGTTCCACTGATCTGTGTCTGTTCTTAAGCCAGTACCATACTATTTTGATTACAACAGTTTTGTAGTATAACTTGAAATCCGGAATTGTGATACCTCCGGCTTTGTTTTTCTTTTTCAAGATTCCTTTGGCTATCTGTGGTCATTCGTGGTTCTGTAACAAATTTTAGGATTGTTTGTTCTAGTTCTGTGAAAAATGCTGTTGGTATTTTGATAGGGATTGCATTAAATCTGTAGATTGCTTTGGGTAGTATGGACATTTTAACAGTATTTGTTCTTCCAATACATGAGCATGGGAATGTCTTTCCATTTGTTTGTGTCATCTTCAATTTCTATAATGGAGAGAATTTGATAAAGTGAAAAATTTTTAAATTTGTAAGATCTGCATAACTTACTGAACCAATATTTTCCAAATGACCACTGAAGGATTCATTCAGTCCAAGGTATATCCCAGCAGATTTAATGTAACAGAGTATAAAATGTTCATGGTGGTTGTTTCAGTTTGCATATTTCAACTGTAAGCATCACAAAGCAGGGTATTGGAGGGTAGGTTTGAAGCCAAGAGATCAAAGCTTAATAAACTGATACAGAAATAGTCATAATAATAGGATAAGTACGGGAAGACAGCTACTAAGTGCCTTAAATAGTGGTGGAAGTGTTCATAGAAAGAATATTTTACCTAGACCTCGACGAATGTATAAGAACTTACTAAAAGAATGGGAAGAGGTCGCACCTGGGTGGCTCAGTCATTAAGCGTCTGCCTTTGGCTCAGGTCATGGTCCCAGGGTCCTGGGATCAAGCCCCACATCGGGCTCCCTGCTCTGCGGGAAGCCTGCTTCTCCCTCTCCCACTCCCCCTGCTTGTGTTCCCTGTCTCTCTGTGTCTCTCTCTGTCAAATAAATAAACAAAATCTTTAAAAAAAAAAAAAGAATGTGAAGAAAGGTGTTCTAGGCAAGGGAATAGTATGCGCATGGAAGTATGAAAACAGGTGGCACAGAGTACTTGAAGGCCTATATGCCCGTATGCCAGACAGGGTAAGGAAGACATAAAGATTGATTCTCCTAGGCCTGACATGATCAATTTGCTTGTTATGGTTAATGTAAATACATTCTCTTGATATACAGCTGGTTAAGATTGAAGGTAACATTAGGTGTGATATATGTACTGTAATCTGAAGACAGTGATTTTGGTGGTATTGGATTCTGTGCACTTAATCTAATACTCATACTAATTCTATGAACTGGGTAGGTTGATAATCCTGTGTGACTCAGTTTCCTTATTTGTAAAATGGGGATAAGAATAGCACCCACTCTAAATGTTCTAGGCTCTTTACAGTGCCCAGCCTGTAGCAAAATGTCAAATGTTAGTGGTGAAGAGAGGCAAGTTTCCTCCTGGGTGGCTATAGAGGAAGGGGTTTGAGTTCTGTGTCCAACTGAGTGCTGCTTCCAGCTCTCCGTTTTACACTTGACCTTCTGCTCTGCTGGCAAAGTCTTAACCTGCCTATGATAAAACATGAAATTATTTCTGTAACTGGCATTAATGTATTGTACTTTTCACATACTTTAAAATTATTTCAGGGGTGCCTGGGTGGCTCAGTTGGTTAAGCATCCAAGTCTTGATTTCGGCTTGGGTCATGAGCTCAGTGTCATGAGATGAGCCCCACGACAGGCTCTGTCTGTGTTGGGCATGGAGCCTGCTTGGGATTCTCTTTCTCCCTCTGCCCCTCCCCATGCTTGCTCGTGTGCACTCTCTCTAAAAAAATAAATAAATAAAATTATTTTGGATTGTGCTTTTGTATAAGCTTATAAAATAGCTTTGATTTCCTTTTGTAGTTTCTAAATTTACCTTAACACAAATTTGTAGATAACATTTGAAAAAAAATCTGCTGATCTTAAGTATTTTAAGTATCCTCTGGCTCTTTTTAAAAAATTCTTTTTGGTATCTACATACTGTTTTCCTCTGTTATGCCACACTTCTCCAAAGCAGTATGCCATATGTTAATGTCAAGTGATAATGGCTTAAAATTGGTTTGAATCTCAGCTTTTGAAATACCTTTTATATCTTTATTATAGACATTACAGAGACAATACAAACTTGAATCATGTTTGCTGTTTCTGTGACTGGTAGCTTTTTTATTAATAATTGCCTTTCTCTTGTTGGAAGAAGTCTATTAGGGGTTCTGAGAGAACTGTTGGTAATTATTCTGCAGTTTTTCTCTTGCATGGAATTTGATGTCTATAATGTACTCCCTTAACTTCCCAAGGTCTACGTCCTTAGTACAGGGGCCTGCATAATAATGAGGGCTTTTACTTCTTTTTCAGATTATTTCTGATGAAAAAACTTAAGGAAGTAACAGATAAAAAGAAAAGTAGTCTCGTGAAAAACATAGATGAGAAACTAACAGAAGCAGCCAGAGAACTGGGGTACCCACTGGAACAGAGAACCATGAAGATGAAACAGAGAGATAAGAAAGTATGGTTTAAATTTGTTAGTCTCAGACTGTTTTGCTACCTAATAGGATTTTTTCCTCTCTTGATTCCTTCCCACCTACACCTTATCCTTCTCTCCTGCCCCATCCTGAGGAGAGCTAGATGTCACCCGTCAGGGGCTCCCTCCAGGGCTGTCCAGCCTCTGGATTACTAGAAGGATGGCATCGGAGCAGGGCTTGGGTGGCTCTCATAAGTTGTTAGGCAGGCTGAGGCACGCGAGCAGATAGCGCTGCTCTGGCTGCTAGCTCATGCCAGGACTTCCCACTCTTTTCATCTTGTTTTACCAGTTATTCATCTCATAGAATTGAGTGAAAGCAGCTTTGTGCATAGTATTTACCTAAATTTCTTGAATAGCTAAGGATGGTTGATTTAGCGCAAGGTGTTTTGGGGGAGTAGTTTTGTGAAGGTATGCCTTAGAGTGGTTTAGTTAAGGGCTTTAAAGGTAATTCCCTTTTGGAAGACAGTGTGTATTGAGATTTGCTCACTTTCTGCAGCAAATGTGTGTCTAAGCAGTCCTGTCTCCTTTTCCCTTATTGGTCCCATTAGCATTTCCTTTTGCATCTCTTCTAACACCTGCATTGTGAGTGGAGTGTTTTATAAACAGCAAAGACTTCTGGGTCTTGGATCCTTTTGGATCTGAAGTTAAAAATTTCAGAATAAGTTGACAGACAAATAGGAGAATTCTGCTTTGGGGTAAATGAGAATTCTATAGGATTTTGTTCTTATAACCTCTGGTAAAGAAGGATATTTATCACTGTGCAATGAGGGCACTCCAGTTTCCCACCATTATCAGCTGTGGCTGGTTCATCTGAAAGTTCTAGGCCAAATTAAGTACTAGTTATTCCTGGATAAACTGACACTGGTAACTAAGTAGTTCAGTGTATTTGGTTATTGAAAATCCTACTTCAGCCGCAGGCATGATACTCACATAAGTTATAGTCACTAAACTGCAGTCTCAGCAAGTGTTCCTTTAGTCCTAGAGGCCAGAAATAATTTCTAAAACTGTGCATTTGAATGAATGTCACTTCAGTGGGGACATTTTTAAATTACTTCAAGATGTTATGTTGCCATTTACCTTCCTAGTTTCCACAGGGAGCCTCTCCCACCTAATGAGCCATTTCTTGCCTCATACTTATCTATTCCTAATTTATCTTGACTAAATACTGTACTTCTGTAGACAGAATAGCTGATAACAAATTCTTTCATCAGAACCTTATTTTATTTTTCTACCATCAATTATAATTTCAGATGAGATTTCCTTAATTCTTCCCCATAACTAGAAGATGCCATTGGAGTTTAAATTTCATAGGTATGTTTATCCTAGCTCCCTTCCCCATGAGGTTTCTTTTTAGTACATATTTTTTTCCGTTCACAAAATTAACTGGTAAAAACATAAATATAAAGGGAAAAAAAAAAACCTTAAAAGACAACCGTGATTTTATCCTCCCAAAGACAACCGGTTGGTGATTTTGCTTTTTGTTCCTTTTCTATTAAAAAGGAAGTTTGTTCTTTTATTGTCGGATATTCATTTAATTCTTACTTTTCTAGTTCCGAAAAATTCAGTTCCATTCGTATATTAGTTAGTGACTTTGTCCTTACGTAGGAGAGTAATATATCTATTCTCGTATAACAGTGCACTATATAATATGCGAGAAACAATTGTTTTTATACTGTTGATACCTTATGGTGTTTTGGAATGCAAAGCCCTTACGAGTTACCTCATTCAACCTCTACAACAAACCCGCAAACAAAGGAGGAATTATTATCCTGTATCATAGATCAGTAAATCAGGGTTTACAGAGGCTTTGTTCCTTGTTTAAAATCATAAGTGACCTGAAACCTAAATTCACATGTTTGGTATTTAGCTTTCTTTCCACTCCATCTTACCGATTGGCCGTATGCCACTTTACCCTTTTTTTATACCTAGATTTCATGTTTAAAAATGAACACTGATTTAATGTTGCTATAAAATGAGGATACATCCTTCCGTCATTCCATCCTCTGATTCTGGTGCCTCAGTATATCCCCCACCCTTGCACAGGGTTTTCCTAAATTTGTAATTCTATTATTCATAATAAAACTAGGATTCTGGTGCTTTGCTAATAATTGCTACTTCTTTATGGAAAATTAGTGCAGTTAATCATCTGTGAAAAATATGAAAATAGGGACATCCCATGGTTTTGTTGTGTGTCAGCCTGAGTGGAAGAGAAAATAAGCCAGTAACTATATGGATGTTTTTTCTCTCATTATCAATACTGTTTTATGACCTGCTTTTTTATGCTTGTGATTATGATTATCATTTCATATTGCTAAATTGAAGACCCACCTCATAAATTTTAGAATGGCAGCAGAGCACTATTCTATGTTCATAGCTTAGGTTGCTTAAAAATTTTCACAAATAAAGACAAATCCTGCCACATATAACTTTCTATACCTTTCTTTGCACACTTATTTATTTCCTTAGAAGAAATTACTAGATGTAGTATTGCCAGGTCCAGAGTGATTTAGAGTGGCTGTGTATGTTTTTTTTTTGCTGGTTTTTCATTTTGTGGAGTTTTTTATTTTCTTTGTTTGCAAAACTCCCTGTCTGAGTGAAGCTAGTTTATGTTCCCACCAGCAACGATTGAGTGCCTGTTCTCCCCATACCTTTGCCACTACTAACTAGGTATTAGCAGTCCCTTTTGGTCTTTTCCACTTGCATAAATGTAAAATGATAAGTCATTGTTTTAATTAGCATTTCTTTGATTATAAAGGACATTAAATATTTTTCACTTATCTACTGGCCATTTGTATTTCTTTGGTGAACTGTCTCAAGTTTGGCCATTTTTCTGTCAGGGTTAGAATTCACCTTTTCTTATTTGTGTTTTAAGTTGGGTGTTTTTTCCTTGTAAGACTCCTTTATAGTTTAAAGACATTAATCTTATTTTTATTGTTATATATATTGCAGATATTTTTTATCAGTATCTTTTGTTCTTGATTTTTATTTGATTTTTTAAATTTTACGTAGTCAAGTCTGTCTTTTCCTTTTCCAATCTAAAATTATTAAAAATATTTGCCTTCTAGAGGTTTCATTGGTTTTATTTTTACATTTAATCCTGACATCCAACTGCAAATTACTTTGGTATAAAGAGTAAGATATAACTATGACTTTGTTTTTTCCAAATGGTGAGCTGTTATCTGAGAACTTATTTTGAATAATCTGTCCCTTCTCTTACTTACGAAAGAATGAAAGAAGCAAGAGATTAGGGTCATCTGAGTGAAACAGATTTTAAGATCTAGAGACTTAGGGCCGTGCCTGGGTGGCTCAGATGGTTAAGCGTCTGCCTTCGGCTCAGGTCATGATCCCAGGGTCCTAGGATTGAGCCCCATATCGGGCTCCTGGCTCAGCGGGGAGCCTGCTTCTCCCTCTCCCTCTGCCTCTCTCCCTGCTCATGCTGTCTCTCTCTGTATCTCTGTGTCTCAAATGAATAAATAAAATCTTAAAAAAAAAAAAAATCTAGAGACTTAGGTGAGAAGACTAAAATGAAGAGCTAATTTTGGGCTTGTGTCCTTCTTCTGTCTTGGCAGTTTTCACTGGGCTGCACAAATAAGCATAATATCTGAAGTAGTTGTTTTGTTAAGGAAAGACCTAAGAATAATACCACTATTGTGAATAAAAAGAATGTAGACTGGAAGGGTTATGGTGGTGGTTGTGGTTTGGGCCTGTTCTTGCCTTTGAAGATTACCACTATAAAAGATCACTGGTTATGTTATTTTGCTTCTGTAAAGGGCACCACAAAACTGGAAACTGCCCTACTTTGGGGAAATTTGCAAAAACAAGCCTGAATTTTTCAGGTAAAAATGGAGGCCCTGAACTTGGCAAGATGGATGAGAGGAATTCTGTCCGGTGGCATTTTCCTGCTAACAAAAACTATTCCTTGACCTTTTAGGCTCAGTTCCTTATGCTTCCTACCTAGAAAATACAGTGACCTAAGAGAAAACTTAAATTCTGGCTTGCCTCGTATAATAGGATGCATTGGCATTCTTCCTTCCCAAATCAGGGTGTGGACTTCTGCCTGAGTGCAATTAGTAAAAGCCAGTTTCACTGTTCTATCATTTCTCAATGTGCTTAACTTTTACTGATTTTGAAGAAATAATATTAAACTTTGGTGGTGGACTCCAGGTTGAATGAAATGTCATTAAATGTTACATTTTGACATAAATGTTGAGGGTTTGTGTGTGTACATTTTGGAGAGTTTATTGTTTGTTGATTTTATCTATCTACCATGTCTATTTTGTCTGTTTACCAATAGTTGTATTTATTTTTTTTATTTAGGTTGTGACAAAGACCTTTCATGGTGCAGGCTTGGTTGTCCCAGTAGATAAAAATGATGTTGGGTACAGAGAGCTCCCTGAAACGGATGGTAATGTATTTCTTATGTAAATGTATGAGGAAGGTTTTCCTTGTATTGAGAAGTAGGTAAGTAAGTATGCCTTTCGTGAGACAGTCACTAGATCTTAGGGATAAAGAGCAAGCTCAAGTTTTAGGATCAATCAGGCCTGAATTAAAACTAGGTTTATAGCTGTGTAACCTTAAGCAAATTACTTAACCTTACTGGTAAACCTTGTCTTTTTCATCTCTAAAATGGTTAATAATGGTGAGTACCATTCATATATAGGGATGTTTGGAGTGTAAAGAGTATGTAAGGTTCTTAGCACAGTGCTTGCCTAATAGGGCTCAAAATATGGTAGTTAATTTTAAGAGTTTAAAGAATTTTAACCTATTGCCTGGGTTACTTTTTCTGAACTATTTCAGACATTTGACATTATAGTCAACTTACAAAATAATTCTTGAAATAGTGTGTGGTTACATAGTCCTTTGTGAAAATTTTTTCATCTGTATGTAAGACTGTTTAGCTTTCAGAAGCCCAAGATCTTGAACTACTTCATTTACAAGTACAAAAACTCTGAAAATGGACTGTTTATATACAAAATCTAATTATTGCTGTTTTGAAAAAAGAGGGGAAAAATCACTTCTTAACTCTTTCCCCTCTCCTTTTTATTCCCTTCTTACTTGGAACATCCCTATTGGCATTCTCTTATATATTATCCTTTTCCAAGAAGGATAAAATTTAGAAGGAAATCAAAATTAGCACTTCCTCAAGAACCAAGTATTCCTGCCCAAACACATATAATATTGGTCATCCATTTTTCAGAACAGAACTAACCAGCCTTGGTTGTTAGTCTCTGGGGTTGGAACCTAGAAATCTGCATTTTTTAACCAGTTTTCTAAAGCAGCTGTTCTCAAACTTCGTTGTACAGAGTCTCCAGCCAAGATTGGTATCTTAAATCACAACTATTCATGTGTAACTGTTTTTGCTGTACCCCTGCCATTTTAGAGGAATTCCATGGGAAAAGTAAATATGGCCATGAATGGCTACAGAGCACTTCATATGTGGCTAGTGCAATTGAGCTGAATTTGTAATTTTGATTTTAATTCATTTAACTTTAAAAACTGAAACTTAAATTTTTTTTAATATTAATTACATGTTGAAATGCTATGTGGATATAATGGGTTGTTAAATACCTTCAAATAAGTTTCACATGTTTCTTTAATACAGCTACCAGAAAAAACTTAATTACATAGGTAGCCTACATTTTACTTGTTCGACAGTCTAATCTGTCCTGTATCTCCTCTCTGAAGTCAGAGGTAGTCAATCTCTAATGGGGAACGAGTATAGGCTCCAGCTCTTTCCTGTTCAGTCTTCTGCCTGTGTGTTAGTGCACTCGAAGCTTTATAAAGCAGATTTACTGTCTTGTCTGGGAAAGTCTGAGAACATTGTTGCAGATCTAGGGTGGTAGGTATTAAGTTGTCATACCCTGGAGTAAACCTTATTACCCTCCCCTGGTTGTGGGTCTTTATTTTTATGTCTAAAATCATTTTTATTTCTCTCTCCTTTTGCTAACATTCTAGATACTAGATCCTTCTGTGGTTTAATTATTTTTGACTGAGAAGTGCAGCAAGGCGTAAAGTTAGGGACCTAATATCATCTTGCTTTTGCCTAGTATTGTTTACCAGGAAGTACAGTTGACCTGCAGTTTGTTAATGTGCAACAGTGTTCGGTAAATCACAGGGTAGTTTGTTCATAACCAGTTTCCCCTTTGAAACTTGGAACATAACATTCCAGCCTGGCAAATAAGATACCATTTATTGAGCAGTTCATAAATGTCGTAATAGATTATATCAAGTGATATTTATACAGTAACACTCCCCCCACTCTTTAAAGTAGGTCTTATTCCCTTTTCAGGTGGAAACTGGATCTCAAACTTAGGTCTTTCTGACTGTGGAGTACTTACCACTAACTAAAGAATAATTGCTTAGCTAGTTGCCCAACTTTAACTTTGGCACAATCACTATGGCTTAGCTTAAGTATTCCAGATGGTGGTAGTAGAAGAATAAAATACGAACCAAGTATTGAAGCTCCTAAATCATTGTTTTGAATAGTAACATTTAAGGCAGCATTTTTGAGTGTTAATTTAAGGCTTCACTTAGGTATCAAGTTTGGGCTTCTGTTAAAGTGAATTTTCGTGGAAGTTTTTATTGGTGGAAGAACATATTTTTCCTCACACTGGTGGTGAACTGAATATTTTCGTCTCTGTTTAGTATTTTGATAGCTTAGTAATTGTTGTAAATTGCTTATTCTTTTGTAGTCCATATATGACTTACCTGGAGTGAAAGTAGAAGACATCAGAAAGTGATAAACTTTAAATTACTTGCTAACAGAAGACAACTAGGTCTTCACTTCCATGCCAACTCTAATTGAATTGTAGGGGCTGCCAGCAGCACTGTGGTGAGAGAGATTCTAAGGGTCTCAATCGATGTTATATCTTCTCTGGGTGCAAGAAGGAACCCCTTATTTTCTATTACCTTAAGGTTTTTTGATGGAGGCTGGATATGTTTCCTTTAAATGATTGGCACTGATTTTTTTCTGAAAAGGAAGCTTATGAAGTTTGTATAAATAAACTCTTTTTAAAAAGTTTCAAACCGGGGCGCCTGGGTGGCTCAGGTGGTTAAGCGACTGCCTTCGGCTCAGGTCATGATCCTGGAGTCCTGGGATCGAGTCCCACATCGGGCTCCCTGCTCAGCAGGGAGTCTGCTTCTCCCTCTGACCCTCCTCCCTGTCCTGCTCTCTGTCTCTCATTCTCTCTCTCTCAAATAAATAAATAAAATCTTAAAAAAAAAAAAGTTTCAAACCAATAAATGTGTCACCACTATTTATAGGCAGGAACATAGGTGATAAGTGTAATTTGTTCAGTGCGATACTTATCTACCAAAGGTGGGAAAAGGAACAAAATACATTTTGTGACCTCACAGAGAGTATGCGTTCTGTGCACTCGTCACAACTGAATCAAATATATTCATATTCAGAGATTGAAAGCCCTAGTATTTCTTTACCACTCTTGATAATCTTAGGTCTGTAGTTAGTATCAACAGAATATTGTGCCTTATACATTAAAACTTAAAAGTCATGTATCATTCTTAGGTGTAATTGTTAATGTTCTAATGAATCTTCCTCTCCCCCCCAGTACAGCAGCCACTTAGTTCAGAAATGTATTTTTGTTGGTTTGTTTGAATAATATCCATTATTTTTATTACTGGATTATCCTTAGGGCAGTAGTTTGTCAAAAAGGAGGTACAATTTGTCAAAAAGGAAGTCTAATTAGATAGTGTTAAGTACCTTCATATGCATCCTGAGATCTGATGCACACCGGCATCCAGAAAGGAGAGGAGGGGAAAATGTTGAAAGCCAAAATGAAAATGTTAAACCACCGGCTTTTTAAATTTAGAGATTAGGAATTTTCTCTGTGTTCTCACATCAAATTACACTTTTGCTGTGGCCACACTTTGGTAAAGGTTTAATTCGGCAATGATTTCTTATTTCTTATATTGTCTTTCTCTCTGCCTCTAAGAACAGGTAGGACAGGGCAATAAAGAATAAACATTATGGTCTGTTTTGGGTTTTTTTTTTAAATCCAGCTCCTAACATGGACTAGCCCAGAGGTGGGCTATGTATGGTCTCTGTTGCCATATTTTTTTTTTTTTTCCCCAACGAGCTAAAATGGAAAAACATTCTTAGTGTGAGGGCAATTAAAAACAGAGGGTGTGTCAGGTTTGGCCACAGTTTGTTGATCCGTGGACTAGCCTACTAAAAATCTTTAAAAGCTTATGTATAATCATGATTGCAACTAGATCCATGGTAAAATAGTCACACTTTGCTGATATAAAAATCTTTTTTGTTAAACCACTTTTCTTAAATTATAAAACTGCCATTCTGAATTATAGTGCCACCCAAGGTGGCATTTGTTGTACTAGTATAAAAATTGATGAGGAAAAACCAGCTTAATTATCTTTTTACCTTTGATGATGGGTGCAGATCATCTTTTTATATCCTTGGTTTCTTACAGCCAACCTCAAGAGAATTTGCAAGACAATTGTTGAGGCACCAAGTGATGAGGACAGACTGAAAGCTTTTGCTCCCATTCAGGAAATGATGACCTTTGTGCAGTTTGCTAATGATGAATGTGATTATGGTATGGGGCTTGAGCTGGGAATGGATCTCTTTTGTTACGGCTCACACGTGAGTAAAAAAAAACTACCTCCCGGGCGCCTGCGTGGCTCAGTTGGTTAAGCGACTGCCTTCGGCTCAGGTCATGATCCTGGAGTCCCTGGATCGAGTCCCGCATCGGGCTCCCTGCTCGGCAGGGAGCCTGCTTCTGCCTCTGACCCTCCCCCCTCTCATGTGCTCTCTCTCTCTCATTCTCTCTCTCTCAAATAAATAAATAAAATCTTTAAAAAAAAAAAAAAACTACCTCCCAACAGTCACCAAACCCTTCTCTTCCCCACCACACTCCACATACAGGCATACTAGAGCATGCACATTTATGTCCCCACTAGCGTGGGTAGGATATAAATTCAGCTTGTGTGTCAAAATGAATTTTTTTTCCCAAAATGAACTTTTTGATAAGCAGATATGTCTGAAAATATTTATTTGAAATTCATCTTATATTCTGCCAAAGGTGACTAACCAAGGTTATTTGCCTTCAGGTTTACATTAAAGTGAATTTACTTATTAGATGTATTCTAGGGCTATATGCTGTTAGTTAGATATGTGTATGGCTATGTACACATACCTTTCGTAGGACTGTTTGAGTGCATCTGCGGTGAGGCCAGAGTCTGCGTTTGAGCTGCTCCTGGGTACTGGTAACACTGCTGCTCTGTAGACTAGTGTGAGCGGCAAGACTAAACCAGCGGCGCTCTGACCTCAGCAGGTATCACCCCGATGTGGAGGGCTGTTCAGACACAGATCGGTGTACTTACCCCTACACCCCCCACCCTCCAAGTTTTGATCGAGTTCTTGGGTGAGTCTTAGACCCGTCACAGGTCAGGCTGATGCCACTGGTCAGGGGCGTCTCTTTTGAGAACTCCGCTCCAAACCCTATCACTGTGTTTCTTTGCCTACCTTATATATGGTTATTAGTAAAAATAATCACAAGTGTTTAACAGCCAGAATAACAGTCATTGGCCAATCAGAATAATGCTGGGCCTGCCAAAAAAATGTTTATCAACTTAATTGAAAATGATTGGTGTGAGTACTAAACAACATATGAAAAGGTTTAGCACAGTACTGAGCATCTGGTAAGTGCTAACTGCATCAACGGAAGCATTGCCAGGTTCTCTTCGAGTATATATATAATAGCAGTAGTCTAAGTCACTTGATAAACCCAAGGCAGTGACTTAAGGGATGGACCAGGGTTACATGGTGGGGTCAGGGAGAGAGAATTTGAAGATAAAGGGGAATAAATGTGATTTGAAAACTCAAATTCAGCATACCATTTCATATAGTATCAACTAAGGAAAATAATGATTAAAATCTTAACTGGTAGGGATACACTAAAGAAGGAAAGAACATTTGAGCGTATAGTTTGGGGCAAGTAAAAAGGATGATGATCCTTACCTAAGGGAATAAGGAAGCTTAAAATTTTAACTCCATTTTCTTCTGAATTTTCTTCAAGATGTACCATTAGTCTTTTAGTACTACAAGGTTGCCTCTTGAACAGAACGCTAAATGCCTGTGTGAATTCACTGTTCTTAGCCAATTGAGAAAGTAGCTAAAATGATTTGGAGAGTATGCTTTGTTAAACAAGAGCTTTTTCAGTGTGTTTTTTGCTACTTACTAGGGCATCTGCTATATTCTCTGCTTAATGTTATATTCTTTTATTTTTCAGTATTTTCATAAAGTTGCTGGCCAGCTTTTACCTCTTGCATATAATCTGTTGAAGAGGAATCTCTTTGCAGAAATTATTGAAGATCATTTGGCAAACAGAAGTAAAGAGAACATAGACCAACTTGCAGCATGAATGAGAGTTCGCTTTGTTTCGGTGTATAATATTTTAAAGCATTAGTATTAAACTTGTGATTTGTTTTTAAGGAATACAGAAAATAAATTGATGGAAATATTTACTAAAAACTTTTATAAAGCTCTTCTAACCCTTTTCTTTCATGTGCAGATAAATGGCAGTCATCTAAATGGTGATGCTCTAATCACATCTGAAAGACAACCAAAGTCCTCTGACATGTCACAGGAAGTCACGGTCTACTGCCCGTGGATAACTAGACTGTTCTCTCATCAGGGAGCCCTGTTTCAATATTGAACATATGGACAACTAAAAATTTATTTCCTCAGACTTGAGTTAATAATAGCTATAGCTCTAAGGACTGGATTTGTGGGCGGTGGGGAGGGCATAGGGGAAGTAAACTTGGGAGGTGCCTGACCCCAGAGGTACCAAAGTTACTTTTTAACAATATCTCCAGATGATACATATGTAGTCCAGGTACCTATTAGTTATATTCTTTAAAACAATTCTTTGACTCACTGTATTTACTAATCAGTATAGCATAGAATATTGATATACAGTATAGTATACTAATCAGTATACCATTAATTTAAAGTTTACTACTGCAAACCAGATTCACATCCTCAAGCCTGAAAAAAATGTCCTTCCCCTTAAAAACAGAGCGCAAACCATGAAATGTAAAATAGCCAACTCTGCAGATTGGGCTGAAGAGCATATAAGCCATTTCCCCTTTGTATGAAGTTCAAGGTAAAAAAGCCGTTAGGTCATCTTGTAACCCCCACGTTTTGCAGAAGATTGACTTGCCTTACCCAAAGAACTTTTGTTGAATTGTCAGTCTCCAGTGTCACTTACCCTGTCAGCTGTCTTCTTAAAATAGTTTGAGATACTCTGATACTTACTCTTTTTGATATAAAGTATGAGTAGACTATTTGCAAACACTTCCAGCCAGGATTTTTAATACAAGCAGCTTGTCTCATCTCCCCAGTTAAGCTGCAGGTTTTTTAAGAACATGTATTTTATCAGTATGTATCCCCCCCTCAGTAACACAAACCTTTGAGTATGTATTTATTTGTTGAACAAAATGACCCTATTCCGTGCTGCTCACTAAGTGCCTGATAAAATCACACTAGCAAGATTTGGGAAACTATTTTGAGATGCCCTTAAGGTAAGAATTCTTGACTTCTCAGACAATAGAATGTCTTCTGAGGTCAAAAATCTCCTCTGCTTTTACAGCCTATACCTAGTATCTATTCTCATTCCCATGGCCCAGGCTGCCTTTGTAGGTCATTAAGATGCTTTCTTCAAGAGATGTTTCATATAATAGCTTAGCCAAACTAAACTGAAAACATCCTTTTACCTTCCCTTTCATTACTGTACTGGAACTTTCATAGTTCTGATGGGGAGGTCTCAGGAGGTTTTAAGGAACTGCCACATTTCAGTGTGTAAGCATCTGCAGGTCCTGGCCCCATCTGAACTAAGCTGTAAGATGACAGGAACATTAGCTCACACATACTTTGAGTAGAAAAGGTGACCAAATCACATTGGATCTTAAATAATTGAACATTTTATAAGCTCCTGAGCCTTTTTCCTCAGATTTCCTTAGTTTCTAAGGTACCTAATATTAGGGGCAGTATTCAGAAATAGTTAACATATATCTTTTAAATTAACATATATTAACATATATCTTTTAAATATCTAAAAAAATATTCAAATCAGCTATCTTACATTAAATCAATCTTCTTAGCTAGAAGTATTAGCCATTTAATAAATTCTGTCATTCCTTGATCCAACAGTTTCAAATACAGTTTGTAGTTTTTTTTTTTTAAATATGCCTTCTTGTGATCAGTAATACAGATTCTAACAGGACTTCTTATCAAGGAACAAATTAAAATGGGGGACAAAAAAAAGATCAGCTTTTCATCCTTTGCTTATACAAACCTAACATGAATGTGTATTTTCAGAAAGCCAGGCGTTGTGTAACAGCAAAGATTGAATTGGATACCAATGCCAAGAATATGGCCATTATCATCTGGATACTGTAGTTGTGGATTTCCAGTCTCAAACTGGAAAGTTGTGTCAGAGGGCTGGAAACAGGTTTCAGGAGGTACTCACCTTCCAACTACTGGAACATTTTTCATTAAAGAGCAAGCTCCTTACAATACAATACCAAACTTCTCTTTCTCTTTCCTTCACTGAAGCACAGTCCACTAACCTAGTTTGCTGAATATTTTAATCTACCGAGGATGTGGCCATCCAATGGCTATAGTCGCTTCCAAGCACCGCCTATCTACTTCTGTTCTCAGAACACATTCTAAATGCCTAGACTCCCAAATGAAGTACCTTAACTCGGTAAGAATCTAACAGAAAATCACTACTCGAATTTAGCTAAGCTCATTCCTGGAGCTTAATAACGGGGTATAATCTCTCAAACACACATGTGGAAAGATACACCCGAGGGAAAAAATGAAAGCTATAAAACTTAATCCAAGGTAGTGCTACATATTATGTCGCCACAATGACAGATACCCGCTCTATGCAGATGATCCTGATACCCTAAACCTCACAGTTTATTCAGTATCTAGACCAGGGGTCAACAAACGTGCTGAGGGCCAAATCTGACCCACTTGTTTTTGTCAGCGGGAAGCCTGCTTCTCCCTCTCCCACTCCCCCTACTTGTGTTCCCTCTCTCGCTGTCTCTCTCTGTGAAAATAAAATCTTAAAAAAAAAAAGCTGTATGGAGAAACAGCCACACCTGTTCATTTGCATATTATGTGGGCCTACAACGGCAGAGTAGTTGCAGCAGATTGTTATGGCCCCCAAAGCCTAAAATATTTACTATCTGGCACTTCACGGTGGAAAATTTGCTGACTCCTGATCTAGATGGTCCCCCTCTTTAGCTATCAACTCCAAAGTCACACCCTAGACCTTGTCAGCACCAATAATGCAAACCCCCTCCCTAATCTCAGTTTCAAGCATCCTACTGTCCAAAATATCACCACCCGTCTTTTCCTCTCTTTCTCTAGTCCCCAGCTCCACCCAGTTTTCAAACCCACCGTAGCCTACACCAATTCAATGATCTAGCAGCCTTTTTCACTATTCTTCACTTGGTATTCTTGCTTCCCTCTTCACCCAGCCCTTGTATTCCACTCTCCATCATTATGATCACTCCCTCATCTACTCCACTGCCCCTCTCTCCATCAGCTGTACTTACGTTAGAAACTTAAGCCTGATAAAAAGCTGCCTACTCCTACTTCTGCTCAGTATCAGGTGGCTGGGGAAAAAAATACAACCATGACAACTGGTCTTGTTTTAACCTCAAGTTGGTCATACTACTGCCCATTAATCCTACTACTTTCACATCTTTCCTCAAACATGCAACAGTACCTCCCAGCCCTCAGTTTATTTCACTAAGAAAAAACAAAGTAACTTCCCCAAAATCTCACCCCACACTACCAACTACCCAATATACTCTGCCTCTTCCACATTGCTATAAATGTTGCTTAATGTCCCAAGAGGCCATCCCCTCTTGCCTACTCAAAGACCTCTCTCTCTCTTCAAATCAGTTTTCCCTCTCCAATATTCCTATCAACAATAAAAGCTGTAATATCCTGCATCCTAAAACAAAATACTCTCTTTCACGCATCCAGTTTCTGGAAAACTCAGCAAGAGTTGAAATAGTTGCCTTTTGGGGGCGCCTGGGTGGCTCAGTTGGTTAAGCACCTGCCTTGGGCTCAGGTCATGATCCCAGGCTCCTGGGATGGAGCCCCGCATGGGGCTCCCTGCTCAGCAGGAAGGCTGCTTCTCCCTCTCTCTCTGCCCATTCCCCGCCCCTGCTCATGCTCTCTCAAATATATAAAATCTTTAAAAAAAAAAAAAAAATAGCTGCCTTCAATTCCTTTCATCAATCTCTGTCAAACCCACTCCAATCAGACTTTTGCCTGATCTGAGCCTGCTTTGATCAAAGTTATCCATTATCTCCCACTGGGCAACTTTCAATCCCCATTTACTTCACTGATCCTCCTTGAAACTATTATTCACGCCTTAGGGGACCACCTTTCTCTTAAAGGCACCAATCTTCACCCTACCTCACTGGTTGCTCCCTCTTCTGCTGGCGCCTCATCTCCTCAAATCTAAATATACATGTATGTCAATGCTCAGTCCACTCTGTCCACTGGCTCAGGATGATACCTCCCAGATGTTTTAGGTCTCTTAGGCTGGACCTTCCTCCTGAACTTGAGTCTCGGTATATATAACTGCCTACTTGACATCCCCACTTGGAAGTCGAAAAGTCATTTAAAACTTAATGTCTTAAAACCAAAATTCCTCTGTACACAACCTCAAATCTGGTCTTCCTGAAGTCATTCCCAGTTCAGTCGGTGGCCATTGGAAACATCTTTTACTCCTCTTGTATCACTCCACATTCGATCCATTAGCAAATCCTGCCTCCCCCACCTCCAAAATGTCTAGAATCCAGCACTTGAACGACCTCCACCACCCCAGTCAGGTTCAAGCATCTATCATATCTTACCTTGATTATTCCGAGAGCCTTCTAAATGGTCTCCCTCCATCCACCCCTTCCCCATTATAGTCTATCCCCAACAAAGCAGCCAGAGATCACGTTAAGTCAGATCATGTCACTTTTCTGCCACACTATATCCCTAACTTCTTTCCTCCTCTTACACCCTACTCCCCACTCCAGCCACAGTGACCTACTTGGTATTCCTTGTACCTGTCAGGTGTATCCCTCCTCAGGATGTTTGCATATACTATTTCCTCTTCTTAGAACATTCTTCTCACAGATAACTGTATCATTCCCTTACTTTTTTTAGGATTCTGCTCAAATGTCACCTTATCCCTGAGGCCCTTTTTCATCACCCTCTATAAAAAATAGCATCCTCCCGATTACTGATTTTTTGGGAATTTTTGCCTGATTTATGTATGCTATAACAGTGTGTGGCACACAGGAATCAAAAAAAGAAAAATCTGCTGAACTTAATAACTTGTGATATGTATCACCATCTGACATACCATATATGTCTCTGTCCCTACTGGAATGTAAGCTTCAGGAACACAGCACAGTGCTTATCACACAGTAAGTATTCAATAAAAACTCAGTGAATGATCGAATGAAATGAATGATAAATAAAATCTATTACAGACTTTTTAGTCAAGTGTCTTTTTTACTAAGAGTTTAATATTACACTACTGAAATCTTTTAACAATTCAAATGTTACCACCTTCATTTAGGCGGTTCTATTAGCAAATGTACAAAGTAAAATTTAAAAAAACATGTAGGGGCGCCTGGGTGGCTCAGTCGGTTAAGCGGTTGACTCTTGGTTTCAGCTCAGGTCATGATCTCAGTCAGGGTCCTGAGATCGGGCCCCAGGTTAGACTCCACGCTCAGTGCAGTCTGCCTGAGATTCGCTCTACCTCTCCCCCTGCCCCTCCCGCTCTCTAAAGTAAATAAATCAATCTAAAAAAAAAAAAATGTAAATCATTTACATGTTTTATCTTCATGCCAACAGCGTAATTTTTCTTTTTGAAAGTAAACTGAAGTGAAATCTTTCTGTAAACCTGCAAGTTGCACTGACAAATGGAGACTCCCTACTACTGCTGGTAGTATTTATATCCTGCTGTTCAATCCAGCATCTATTCCTTTGTGGCCCCTCGTCTGCAAAGTATAGAAATGGCTTTGTAACCTGAGAGAAACATTGTATTTGTCACCCCTTTGAGGCTGGCATGTGCCAGACATATTGGCCTACACTGCATAGAGCAGCAGCAAAAGTGGGAGGACTCTTACAGATATAATTAAAGGCCAAACCACACATTGTCATATAGATTTTAATAGATTTTCTGATTAACTCATCACAGTAATCATTTTTACTGTAATGATATGCAGCTTTACTACACTAGTATAAATAAAAACAGATAAATACAGCTCTAGGCAACATCACAGATTAACAAACTAAGCATTCTTCATGAACCAAAACTGAAAACAATTATTAGTAAGAGATGCTGACACCCTTGCCCATTCTCATCATACCTTCTCAAAAAGGGTACTCCAATAAGGCGCTCCACTTATTATATTGGTCAATTAATTTGCCAATTAGCCAGGCACATATATTTCATGGTCTCCACTATTTCATCGTTTGGTTGAAAAGCAGACACACCTCAATATATCAAAAAGAAAAGTGGAACAGGTAGTACTACTGAAGAAAACCAGTGAATGCATTAGAAACACAACACTTTTCCTGTATTTTAGCAGTAAGACACATCAAGGGATAGAAATATACCAGGAAGAAAATTAATATCCACCTTGAATATCCACCCTGAAATGTCAGTCTGTGAGGCAGGATGAGCAATGAAAGGAGGACGTGAAATCAAAAAGGAAACATGGAAAATAAAATCCATGTGACATTTAATGTTACGAAGCTATCTGCAAAGAAGCTGGTTTCTCCTCTGAAGGCTTGTAACTCAAGACAAGCTATTCGGTAGCCAATGCTGAGGAGTTCACACTGCAGATACACTCAGGACAAGATGAAGATAAGATACATAGAAGTATAATTTAGAAAAGATTTCACTCTGTATGGCCAAATGAGCTTCATTGAAGGGGTTACTAAGAAAGCTTGAAGTCTGCCAAAGGGAGCAAGTAAACTAGGACAAAATACCAATTTTAGGCAGATAGCAAAATGAAGAAATGTTTCATGAAGTTCCTAAAATGTTGTTCAACTTTTAATTGTCATTCTAATATGGCTTCATGATCTAATAAAAGCTTCCAAGATATTACGTATATATTATTTTTAAGAACTAGGAAGTGAAGAATCACTTCCAAAATGTAAAAACGGCTCATTGCCGGTTATGTTTCAGAAAATGTCTGTCTGCAAAATTCATTTCCTACCAAAAATGCATAAGCCCAGATTATATAGGCCAGTCCTTCAAGTAAACTGCCTTTGCTGATAGTGAATTAAGACCATGATTAAGACAGACATTTCCAAAAACAAAAATTCCAAACACACCCCAGTACATTTTCAACTCATCCTGCAAAAATGTGCACTGTGGATATTCAAAACATTAACTGAACACTTATGGATGTGATGTACCCAAAGATTCAAAGGTTATGTTCAGATTAAAATTTTAACTGCTACCTTTGCAATTGTTTTCATTTGTTTGATTTTTTTTTTTTTAAAGGTTAACACTATTTGACTTTCGGTTTTAATCTGCAAAGTGATTTGTTGTGTTTTAACTTTCTAGTTAATGAGTCAAAATGTACAGAAGACATAATCCAGAGGATGGCAGTGAAAGATCGGAAAAAGGTTTAGGTACACACTGGATCACAGACAAATAACCACAACCTCTTTTTAAACCCTTGTTCCCAGTGTAAACTTTGTTCATATCTCCATATTTGTAAGTCTGAATTAGTCTATAAAAATCACATTAAAAAGGTAAAATTATTTAAGCACGATATTAACTGATCTGTATTTTATAAATTTTAATCCATAAAAATATAAATAAGAATGGTAAATTTTTAAGAAAAGAAATATACATTTAGTGCAAGTTATGAATTACATTTCTTCTTCAGTGTCAGCAATAAAATATCTTGAGGAAAGAAAAAAAAAATGACTGATCTAATTTCAAGAAAAAAAATTCCAGTGTTTAAACATGCAATTAATACCAGATACAGCTAAACAGAATACTTCCTTCTCTTTACTGTCAAAGCAGCAGCATTTTGTTTCCTTATGCTGAACAGTACTTGTATATTATAGTAGTTTTAGAATAGAATAGAAAATTTGCATAAGACCAGGTCACATTATCCATAAAGTCTGAGAGGAAAAAAACAAAAAGAAAACTGTTTATCCTTACAAGTCAAGGTTCATTGTTGTTGATTCTGAACCACAATGCACACAAGCTGAGAGATTTCCTTCACGCTTCCTTCGAGATTTTACCCATTTGATTGGCCTTTGTTGTGGTGCATGTGACCGCTCCAAGCATTTAGTGATGGTACCAACTGCATGGCTAATGGCACAAGAAACACTCCCTTCTTGTGATGAAACTTCGGTAAAATCACAGTACATCTCAATATGAGAAAGGACTGTTTCAAAAGGGTACACCAGTTTAAAGAGGCTTTGCCACAGCTCAAGAGAGAAAGAAAGAGAGAGAGAGGGAGGGAGAAAGAGAAAGAAACGCTCTTCTGGAATGTAGAAAGATAATGCTTAACTATATAATTCGTGAATTAAACAGAACAGTTTTGATACAAAAGGGCAAGACCTTGCTGTCTTATAGATGGCTCAATTCAAAGTAATTCCTCCAGAAACAGGGACTGCTATTGCTGCGATGCTGGAGAAACAGGCCAGGTGCTCCAGCTGGTCTGAGGACTCCACGGCCGCGGCGCCCTCTCCGCCGATGCTCCCGCCTGCACTACCGCGCACATCCTCAGCTGAATGCATCCAGTGCAGAACAACAGGAGATGATTTGCTGCTCTCAGTTAGAAGGGGAAATACCTCACTCACTTCCTTCTCGTTCCTTTCCCTCCCCAAACAACTCCTCCATTCCACCAGCCGTATTTGCAAACCGTGTTGCAAAAGCCTGGCTTTTAGATTTCTTGTCTTTCTTTTTTTAAAGGAGAAATAAAAGTAGATGACTCCCTCGGGTTAAAGAGTTGTGCTATTCAACAAATGAACTTCCTCTTCTGTTTCCTCTCTCTCCTCATCTATAGGATTCAGTTGAACATTATTGAAGCGGGGTCTTGGTTTGCCGTCTGGGCCATATGACGGAGGATATCTTTTTTTTGTTATAATGCCAAGGAGGCGCCTGAAAGGAATAAACAGAAGATTGCTATTAAAATAAAAGGGAAAAGAAAAGAAAAGCTAACTCTATAGCTAAACCCTTTTTGTTGACAGGAATAGAGCAAAGCAAGCACCGTGATTTTGCATTTTCAAAAAGTATTTTATTGGTAAAGATAATTAAATTATCCAGCAACCATCCTTTGATATGAAAGTATCATGGTCACTAATAGTACGATGTCCTTTCCACCAAGACTCTGAGGACTGCACACCTCACTGAAGTAGAGGTACTTTGATTCATGTATGCCAACAAAAAAGTAAAACAAAATGGGAGGATGTGTGAACAAGAAATGATACTGATCCCATTTGAGAAGGAAAATTCATTGCCAGGACATCAAGAAAGCAGTAAGATGTCTGATGACCAAATCTCCTCAATATTCCATTTTTTTAAAACCAAATTTAACCAACTTTAAAAAAATAACTTAAGGATTGCCCAGTTGTATGCAGAATCTTCATGAAAGCACATACAATTGAGATAAAATGGTCAACAAAGAACTCCAATCCCAAACTTCAGAGCCCAGAGAATAAATCTATAAGACAACCCAAGTTTCTAGTACACTCATCAATGTTTTCCTCTTTTGCTTTTGGCCGAAAAAGTTAAGATACAGTGCTTTTATGAAAGTCTTGGTTGTTAATGCTTACGGTGAAAAAATCAAGAAGCAGTCCTAAAAGATTATTATAGGTGAAGCAGAAAGCAGAATGAATGAGTAGCTACTTATTATTCTGGTTAGTAGTTTTTTAAAAAAGGATGCATGAAACACTTGTGAAATATTAGCATACAACAGAAATACATAATCAGTTGTGTACTTAAGCAAACTGGGACAGGTTTTATATAGGTATGACAATTACAGGGCAAAATAATTTCAGGCATTAATTGCTAAAGCCAGACAATTTTTAGGTTATAAGGTAAGATAATTCAAAATTTATCTTTAGCCATGAAACCACTAGGACATAAAGCCGGTTAAAACAAATGCATTTGACCCCAAAAGCTGCTCACAGCATTCTGGAAACATCATACAAAAGGGGCACACACATAATCTAGGTACAGTTCACTAATGAAATGGCAGGACACACATTCTTGACTGTGAAGGTATGCAAGGTGTAGCAGAAAAAGAACTAATGCTATGATCACAAATATATACAACATTACGCTCTAGTTAGTGTGCCCATAAAAAAATCTGTTTAACATTCAGCAATTCTAACATTGCTAAGCTCGGTTAAAATCATTCTATGAGCTTAGATTTACCACAAGACTACCACAAGATTAGGAAACATAAAAAAGAAAAAGGGTTTTGAGGGTGGGGGACAGACATTTTCCACCAGTCAGTCACCTTCTGAAACCGGTGTATCAACTAAGGTAGACACACTTGTGTTTACTTTAAGAACATCCAGTAATATTTACTCATTTAATTATCAAACTGTTTATAGTTCTTAAATTGCAACCAATGATTTTGATGAGAGACATTAACTTTTGCTAACTTCCTGTGAATGGAATCTTACAAATATCTAAATTTATCTTACATAGTTTATGAGATATAAATGTAATTGGCAGCATGTAGGATTTTTTTTTATTCAGCAGATATCTGGGACAGACAGAACTGAACAGTTCACAAGTTTCATGCTTCCTGACTTCTAAGGTGTCTAATGAGGAGATCTCATATATCTAATCACCAAGGGTTCGACGTGCTGCTTTAGTTGCTCGAGATGCTCTAATATGTTCTTCTTTGTGATGATCCCCAAGACAATCCTGAAACAGATCATGTTATGCTAATAACTGTGAGAAATTAAATTAAAAGAGGTTCCAATCATAATGATAAAGAAAGGAGAGGAAAAAAAAAAAAACATGAACCATAAGAATGCTTTTAATGAACTTTAGAAAAATAAAAACAAAAATGATTTGAAACCCCAGGCCCCATTTGCATAACTTCTACTGACTTTCATAAGAGACATGATACTATTTTTAAATATAGGTGAGTTGTTTTCCTTTCTAAATTAAAAATCAAAATTATAAAAGTTTGCAATGAAAATGACTATAAAGAAAAGTACAAAAGAAACAATACACAGCTATAAACCTCTAAAATTTAGTTTCATTTTCAGTGTCCCTTCATTAGGGGAAAGTATTTTTCTAATTTCTAAAATGTCACAATGCAGCTGCTATTATTTGGATCTACCTCAGCAGTGAAAAGGTAGAAAGAAGGCTTAGCCTCAATTGCCTATGAGGAGACTTAAGAAATCCCACGGGTTTTACTACTACTTGGGATTAAAATGAAAGGTAATGTGCACTTAAATAAATAATGCCAACCAATACAAACACCCCCTAATTTTCAGGACATGCTGAAAGCTACTTCTTAAAATAAGCTAGTAAGATGTATTTATAATTAGAGGTCAAAACGACTTTTACATTATGCATGTTTTTTTCTAAATGATTATTTTTCAGTTAATCTATCACTATTATAATATCAAGCAAAATGAGGGACATAAATTCTGACAAGGATACTTGCAAATAATTAGATTTATTAGAACAAAATCCTGGTTACTGGTTTTATAATGGAAGAATTCGACTACAATATATGGCAACAAAAATAATGAATTCAAAGACCTTAAAAAGCCTTAATCTTCAAATTCTGGAAGCCCATCCAGAATGCCCTTCAAGGTATTGGACATTTCCCTGGTGATCTAGTTAAGTCAACTTTACTCTTCAACTGCCTTTGAACATTCTGACTTCTTAAAGAATGTCACTAGGGGACTTCACTTAAAGTAGTCAAGGCCCACAGATATGTCAGTTATAAAACAGTTATTAAGGATGATGCCTGGGTGTGGGGGTGGGAAAGCAGGGAGGGCAGACACTGGGGAAAGGCAGAAATAGGTTCTCTGCTAATGTTTTCTCAGTATTTAAAATAATGTACTGATCCTTAAGAACAAAGATAAACTGAAAAGTTGTCAGAGGATACAAACAAGTTCTCCCTCCAAAAAGGCTCAGAAAATGCACTCATGAAATAAAAAATGCATACATAAAATAAGCACTAATAAGTGTGAGGGAAAACAACAAAAAACCATCAATTCACTTTAATTTATAGTTGGAGTCAGGAAATGTGAAAAAACCTTGACAATTAAATAATTCCAGTTTAATTCTTACTCATTCTTTTCTTTCCAATTATATAGGATTACTTTCAGTTACTATTTTAGTAAGCTCTGCCAAATCACAAGGTACAAAATGAGGAGAGTTACAAATTGATTAAGGACCAAATGGCAAATTTGGAGATTTATAAAGTAATCTCTATATTATAAAGTAATGGTCCTAAAAAGGAGGAAATAAATATATTTTCTCTCTAATGGAGAAAAGTGATTTGAGAATAATAAGGCCAGGTTCAGTGCTACTTTATTAATTTCAGGAAGTGCAAAGAAAATCAATGCAAAATGTAACTTATATAAAGAATACTTTGTTGTTTCCTTGTGGGGCTAACAATGATGTAAGAGTTAACAGAGCACGACCCAACGTTTTTCCAAAATATGTTCCAAAAAACACCAGTCCCAGGAGTTCTTCTGCCCTCTTCCTTCAATCAATCAATAAGATAAAAAAATAAAATAAAATAAAATAAAAGGCTGCATGTTCAAACAAGTTTGGAAAACTTGCCTATTGTCCCTGGGACTCAAATAATATCAACATTTTATAAACTTTGGGACATTCCACAATAGAGAAACCTCAATTGTATTTAATCCAATACATTCCAAACTTACATGGTCACAAAACTCTTTCTGAGCAATGCCTATTAACATCCTGCTAGATCCACCAAGACTAAGAAGATTTTGGGACGCCTGAGTGGCTCAGTTGGTTAAGTGTCTGCCTTCAGCTCAGGTCATGATCTCAGGGTCCTGGGATCGAGTCCCACGTTAGACTCCCTGTTCAGCAGGGAGCCTACTTCCCCTTCTGCCTGCCACTCCCTCTGCTTGTGTGCACCCACACGCTCTCTCTCTCTGACAAATTAATAAGTAAAATCCTAAAAAAAAAAAAAAAGACTAAAAAGATTTTGAGAAATTCTGCTAATTCAAATATAAAACATGGGAAATCTACAACTGACATCTTTAAAATTTACAGACATACTTCTCCCTCATCTCCCTATTCTCATTTTCTCCTTGTACCTAACAGTTGGACTTGCTGTATCTCTTCCCCCAAATAGTTATTTTCCACTTCCAAGGACCCACTACGAGCTAGAAGGTGCTGACAGTTATCCAGAACTTTACACTCTCCACTAAAAACTAGTAGATATGGCTTTTTTTCTAACTTTAAGTCATTTAACTTCAAGTGAGAATAAAAACACTCTACTTCCTTACATACTTCCAAGAAAATAAAGACCCAAGAGCTACCACCCCAAGTGGTGTCTTTTCTTTCTATATATATCAATTTATTTTCCTTGAAGGACAGAAATAAGAAAAATTTAATAATCAAGGCAATTAAACATATTCCTTTAGAAAAAGCTACCCCACACCACAAGCTTTCTTATAAATGGGCAGTATGAGGTAAGATTTTAATTAGCTATCCTCCCCCTCCCCCACATTTTGTTATTTTTACACTTTCTTTTAAATATTTTCCTTTCTAATATCTGTGCTGCCAAAAATCTGGGAATTAATCAGCAAAGTGAAATATGGTAATTGACCCATACAGCTTTGTGATCATAAGTAATCGTAACTAGAGAGGGACATTTATATTTCTTAGCACATGAAAGGACAAACATGCCAGGCACAGAGAATAACTCAAAGCAAGTAAAAATTATAACTACTCAGCTTAGCTTCTAATTGAGCCATTTATAATTAAAAGGGCCCTAAACCCCATATAACTTCATAAAAAGTTACTCCATTTAACGTGTACTTATTAAGTTTTCAAACAATGAAGTTTGGTAACTATTATTTTTTTAATTAAACAACATTAAAAGAAAGTAGTTATTTTATTACATGTATCTCTTCTCCAATTAGTATCTGCAATACTTAATAATTCCAAACTTCCTTTCATCAAGAATTTTACACCTTTAATAATTTATTTCACACTATTTAGATTTAATTGGTTAGCACAGTGAAAACACTAAATATGGATCTAATTCTCTATATTTCTATTCTTAACCCAGTATGGCACAATATATTGTTCAAGAAAATGGTAGTAGTTTAAGAAATCACAAAGAAAGAAGATACATTCTATTAGTCAATAACAGTGTAAAAACAGTAGCAAGAGATTGGGCTCTAAAACTGGAAAGATATTTGTTCCCAGATCGACGACTTAGTAACCACAGGACTAGGCATATTATTAAACCCCTCTGAGCTTCAATTATTACACCTGTCAAGTAGGGATCTACCACCCACTCTGCAGAGGTACTACAAAGTTAAGTGAGAAACCTGAAGAAGGTGCTCAAGAAACAACTTTCCTTCCCCCCTTTTTTTTTTCTTTTTTCCCTCCTTTCTTTAGACAGGGGTCCTGTGTTTTGTCACTCACATGTCTTGAACAAAATGCTTTAAAAAAAAAAAAAACCCGCTGTGATTCTCTAAGTGTTTAGCATTTCAACCAGCTTCATGCAGGGCAGGGTTAAACCATTTAATTTATGCACAATCAAGAATACCCTTTGTTTCTCATTTGCAGCCCTTTCTGTCCTCAGCCTTCAGATTAAAACAGTGTTCTTAAGTATTTCAACTAGGAAGAGTAGTATAATGGACATAAAGGGGACTGGAGAGAGAGTAGGTGGGGAAACAGATCCCCAGTGCAGGGACGGGCGGGGGCAGTGGCAATGAAGCAGGAGTACTTCTGCTGAGGCAGACTGTGCATCACATCTCCACTCTGTCCCTGTGACACCCCCAAACAAAACTCTTCTATGGTCCTGTCCTGGAAAAACACTGGTAGTTCATGTGTGAAGGGCAGAAAAATAAGTTAACCAATTTATACATTTTAAATACATGAGTTTTTTGTCATTAGCAGTTTATATGAAAGCTTTGTGGGTGGAAAAGGTAGAAAAGAGGAAACAAAAAGCATTTGCTAAAGGAGGATTTTAGCTAATTTACAAATTTCATTTAATTATGCGTTATTTCCCTCATTACACAGTAAGTAAAATAATGGCTGAAATAGTAAACAGCAAAATAACTACACAGTTATTACTGAACTAGAAAGTTATATTCAAAGAATGAAATACTTACTAAAAAGAAAACAGGTTTTTTTCTCTACTCCATTCAGGTTAGGTCCACTACTCCTCTTTGCCAACTCTGAAGTGTTCCTCACAAATGCTACTTTATGTTTTGGCAAAGATCTGCCAGTTGACATTTTTTTTTTTTTATTCTTGGTAAGTGCCAATCTGATCAATATGGATCCTGTATTTATAACCACACTAAAAAGACAGACTTTTCCACTTGGAAGCTGACTTACACTCTCCCCTAAGAAGTGAATATGAATTCCACTAAAAAGTGTCATAAATTCTGTGACACGAACTGATTTCTTTCACCAGACTTACCCATTGTGAGTTACAAGGCACTGCCTCAGACCCAGCTTTCGGAAAATATCCACCACAATTTCCATCGGGGTGTGATCGGTCACGGTAAAAGGGCTCATGTCAAGGATGCTCCGAAGCTTCAGTGGCCGAGGGCTTTCCGCGGGAAGAGACGGGGTGTGCTGTGCAAAACACACACGAGAACTGCCCACAATACCTTCTTGTTTTTTTCTGGCACTTTCTGAAAAGAGAGGGAGAAGACCCGAAGTTAATCTGTGTTAAGGGGAATCTGTTTATTTGGAGATTTTAAAAAGTAACCAAATGTATCCCATGGATTTTGGTCCCTTCATTTCTTCCTACCTTCTTACCCAAGAAAGGAATCAACTGAAAATTTAGTAATTTCTTATATTTGACAGAATTAGACTATACCAATAACAAATCATCTTCATGTAAATAAAATATTTGTGGTCTATCAATTTTCTTTACTGGGGCCAAAGCTGTTTTCTAACTCCGGAGGACAAGGAAGCATGCGTGAAATACGGTTTTTTAAAACCCGCACAAATTACAACATGGTTTGTTATAGGAATCCATCATCAAATGATAGCTGCCCATGCTAAATGTCACTTATCCTGCAGAGGTGGGACTAAAGAGTTTCATTCCTATATTGACTATGTTGTATATACTCCACCACTGTGAATTACCTAGTTCTTTCTCTTTTCTATGGTTAAAGTTTAATTTTCTAGGCGCGTCATGAGCATTAACAGGTGGGTTGAAACTACAACTATGCACATGATGGACACAGACTTATTTTCCAGGTTTTATTTGTAAAGGCTCTGCTAATTTCCCCTCTCCGGTGTGCTCTGCTTCAAGTGCTTCTGTTTGCTGCCAAGCTCCACTCCGACCTTTGACAGTGCTAGACAAGAAGCAGTAAAGATGCAAAAAACTGCAGAACAGAGACCACAGGTGGAGAAAGGAAACCCATGAAATGGAGAGAATACAACAATAGCTTTATGTTTGTATTTTGAGTTAGTATGTATTCAAAACTGTGTTCACAACTATGTTTTTGCCATATTGAACATATTTTAAACATTAATTTTGCTACAAAAATATTTAAGCCAAAATAATAAGCATCAGATTGAGAAGATTGAGAAGCAGATAAACATATATAGCTCCTAAACAAACACTGCAATTTTGTTTGCTCCTTCTGACCTCTAAAGCCTTATTTAACTGTACTGGAACACATTCAGGTAGGAAGGCACTAAAAGAAGTTCTAATGACTAGTACTTACTAAACCACTTTAAAAGCATGATAAAAGCATAGAAAAGAAAAAAGCCCATTAGCAACTGACATAAACGATTCCTGAAAGATGTTCCTTAAGTTCTCTTAACTCACAGAAGCATCTGGCTAATGATCTATGAATGGTGGAGTGTAAATACTGTTAGCATGACAGATTATTGAGTTAAAACTAACCCCACTCATCAAACTTAAATACCTTAAAATAACAAATTATTATACCATCAATGAAAATGTGCTGAGATTGTTTAAATATTTAATGATAGAAGTTTCAGAAAATTTTAGAAAAAGTTACTAACCTGTTTGTTTATTGTAATGTTCCTTCGATATACAAGGCACAAGGCTAGTGAAACCCAGCCTGACTTAAATTTGTCCTTTATATGAATACAGTAACTATTTTTTTTTAAATATTTTATTTATTTATTTGAGAGAGAGAGAACGAGAGAGAGAGCGTACATGAGAGGGAAGAGGGCAGAGGGAGAAGCAGACCCCCCGCCGAGCAGGGAGCCCGATGCGGGACTCGATCCAGGGACTCCAGGATCATGACCTGAGCCGAAGGCAGTCGCTTAACCGACTGAGCCACCCAGGCACCCTACAGTAACTATTTTAACAAGCATCATTTATTCAGTACTTATAAAGTGCCGAGGCATCTGCTAGGATTGTTTTCCTTTGTTTGAAAAACAATCTTTTTTAATGCCATTCATTCAAAGGCTTTTAAAGCAGAAAATATCATCATAGTTTTCATTTTCTCAGTCGTTAAGCAGCTGCCTTCAGCTCAGGTCATGATCCCAGGGTCCTGGGATCGAGTCCCACATCAGGCTCCCTGCTCGGCGGGGAGCCTGCTTCTCCCTCTCCCACTCCCCCCGCTTGTGTTCCCTCTCCCGCTGTCTCTCTCTCTCTCAAATAAATAAATAAAATCTTTAAAAAAAAAAAAAAAAACTCTGAAAAATATATCCACAAAATCAGTGGGATTATGAATAATTCTTAACTTTTACCACTTTATTCATCTCTTAAAAACCTTGCTTTTTTCCTTTAAATTCCTATATAAATTCTAAAATTCTGACATTTTTCTTTTCTTTGGCTGGCTACCATTAAAACCTAAAGAATAGGAATCTAAACAATGAAATTCTTCTCCTACTATAGGTTTGGCCATGGGATTAGCTCAGAAGCTGAAGCACTTAAACACAAGAGCAACATACATTGCCCATTCTCGGCAACTATTCTATTACCTACAGCAAACCCTGGAATGATAGGATTGCTAGTGTTTAAAAAACTCTTCCAAAGCTGCAGCCTTTTCCTTAACTAAATAGGATATTCCCTGTAGATGCTTCTGTTTTGTTTTGATCGCTCTTATAAACTGAGCATTTCCATTCTGATTTGAGAAACACTCCCCTAAGTCTTCCCTCTTCAAATGGCACAAGAATGAAAATACTTTACAATCCTTTTGCAATGCCCACAGAGATAAGTTGTAGAGGATGGGCTCACAGGACCAAATGCTTAACATTTCAGCTCATGGTCCTCCACTAAAAACTCAGGAGTGTGAAAGCAACAGCTTGATGAAAATATCCTTTATCACCTTTGGGAGTTGGCGGGGAGAGAGGAAAAGGAATCAGATTGCATGGAAAAGGCCTTACTAGCCTCCCTCATCAGTACTTCAGGACTATAAGAGAAGGAGAAAAATAAATTTTGGAGGAACACAATTGTTTCCTCCTCATAAAAAGTTTATTTCCAAGAAATAATATGGCCAATGCCTTTAATCTATACTTGCAGGAATAACATCTCAAAATACAATATGACTTATATACTTTTCAACCTAGCATTTGACCAAAATAAACTCTCAATGATTTTTTTTCACTTTAAAGTAGATACTATATGTTAATATTGTAAACCTAAATCCAAAAGCTGAAAAAGGAAAACCTATCAATCTGATATGAAACACACCAACAAAGACAAGATTTTCAATAACTTGCATTCAAATAAGCCAATATTAAATACAAGAATGTATTTAGTGGGATGCCCTAGCACTTGCTAAGGCCTTATCTTATATGCTATTATGAACGATATCAACTTCACAAGGCTTATCTTAGTGGGAAAAGAAAGAATCTGACTTTGATCTCTGATAACAATGCCAAATCAAAAGATAAAACTGTATTTAGTGAGACACCTGGGTGGCTCAGTTGGTTAAGTGTCTGCCTTTGGCTCAGGCCATGATTCCAGGGTGCTGGGATTGAGTGCCGCATTGGGCTTCCTGCTGAGCAGGGAGCCTCCTTCTCCCTCTCCCCCTGAACCCCCCAACCCCGTGCTCTCTTGCACACTGTATCACAAATAAATAAAACCTTTAAAAATAAATAAATAAAATAAAAAGATTTCTTAAAAAAAAAAAACTGTACTTAGTGGGGAAATAATTCACAGATGCCTAATTCCTTCCCTAAAGAACTCAAGACTTTCAGGGACATAAATAAAATACACCTCTCGCCCCCACAAACCCAACCAATTAAATATTATTGCTTTCCTTTCCTCAAGAAATCTATTATATGTCTATATCTATCTAAGTATATATAGATTCCAACAGATACAGATATAGATAGATTTATGTGTATGTCTGTATTTTTTAAAAAGGGTACCTATTGCAATTGTCAGGTCTCTTCTGAGGGCAAATCCCACCAATCTTTGAGATTCTTTTGACATTATGACAGGAAAGCCATTGTAGCTGGTTTCATTAATCATGTTTTCTATATCATCCACTGTCATATTGTCCTGTGTCAGGACGGCTAAGGGAGGATCGTTCCTTCGAGGTCTCATGACATCAGCAGCCAGGGTGGTATGAGTGAATTCTTCTTTTGCATCCAAGAAAGGGTATCCATTTAACCGGATGTGAGCTTCATAAATGCCTTCCCTACCAAAAGCATCGCCAACCCATTTACTGGTCATAACTGCAGCCATAAGGGGAACAATGTATTCCAAGCCTCCGGTAAGCTCAAAAACGATAACCACCAGGGAGACAGTCATCCTTGTCACACCACCTGAAAAAAAAGTAGGCACCATTGGTCAAGGAGGACAGGACATGTTAGCGGAATTTTTGTGCTAGGCAGTTGAATGCGAATTGTAAATAGAACTTAGTGAAAAGGATTACCATCAAAAACTGCTACTCCTCTCTTAAGACAATCACCACTATTTTAAGAAGATCTAGAGAAACACTGATTTTCTTTGTTTAACACAAAAGACTATTAAAATAACATTTCAAAACCTGTTTACTTCACAGTACACAGCTGACCAACTAAAAAAAGCTTGCCACTTTGGTTTATTGCTATAGCAAAGATTAATTTCACTCTTATAAAATGGATTATTAAGTAAAGAATTTGGTGACGCACATCAGAGCTACCTTTTACGTCATAGCTACCAATTTAAAATTAAGCTCATATGTGGGTAGAATATTAACCTAATACACTTCTCTCCTCTGTATCTTTTCAAAATGAGTAAAATATTTTAATGTCTTGTGATTTATGTTAACAGGGTAATATCCCCTTCCTTAGAAAACTCATCTATTTGTTTACCCAAATCATCATTCTGAACTACCATCCGTATGCTGATGCCTCATAAACCACATCTCTCCACTTACTATTGCATTTGCCCCAAGTCTCCAACTCTGCATACCTTATCTTATTGCTTGCTTATCTCATTTTCCAACTGTAAAAAGACTTTGGATGACCCACTGTCACAAAAAACACCACACACTTAAAACCAAAATCCTCTTCTTCCCCCAAAGAGCTACCCATCCCAACTTTCCTGACTCCAGCACCAGCACTACACTCTTCCCGGCAACCCAGACAGTCATTCCAGGTCTATCCCTCCAATTTACTCCAACACCTAAACCCTCACAAGTCCTATCTGATTAACTTTGCAAAATATTTATTTATGGGTCCCTTTCTCAATACTGTCACTATTACCAATTAGTCCAGACTCTCAAGACATGGTTCCTTAATTTTAACACTATTTTATCTTACCTCCTTGACTCCAAGCCCCATTATCTTCAATTCACTTTATAAGCCATGTTCCCAGGTTAATCTTTCCTAAGTACTACTTTCACCATGTTGCTCCTTTGCTCAAAAACCTATCAGGGCTCACCAGTTCATACTGTATTAAGCTTAAACTCTTCCTTTTTGTTTTTTAATCTAAAAATAGAAGGGAGAAAGAACCTACTATATATTACGTATCTACACTATGCCAGGCATGTCCCTAGTCAGTTCACAAAGGCTTTTTTTTTAAACTAAGTGACTTATTTTACCTGGCACTGTGCTAACAGCTTTACATGCAGTTGATCTCATATAATCCTCAAAACAACAGTAGGAGGTAAGTAGTTATTATTTCTATTTTAAAGATAAGAAAATAAAAAAGCAAAGGAACATTCCCAAAGTCGTCAAGCTACAAATGCCAAAGCCATGACTCTGCCACAGCCTTTTCATAATATGTCTCCTTCTCACTAATCCAACTTCATTTCCCAAAAGTATCCAAAACATACTCTCTACTTCAATATTGTCGGTATCTTCAAAGCTCCATGAATACTAAATTTATCCCTATCCCAATTCCTTTGCCTTCACATGATTACATTCCTCAAAAAAGTCCTCTTCTTTAAGTTCTACTAATCTTAAGTAAAGCTCATGTTCTACTCTACCTGAACTATGTCAGCTCTCCTTTTCTCTAAATTCCTACAATTTTCATAGACTCGGTACTATATTTAATCATTACATAATGCTCACTATTGTTTTCTCAGTTTCGTTCTTGTCTCCCCACCTTGACTGTACTTGAGGTTGGGCCCATGTTTTATGCTTCTTTTTGTATCACTCACTGCACCTAGCACTGTTAAAGAGAAAGTGGATAACTACTAAGTAATTGCTACTTTGGTGAAAAGGATTCTGTCCCTCACTTTCACTTGATACTATACTTTTGAAGATCAATAATTATATAATTTTGATTCACTGAACAAAAATAAGTCAAAATACCAACTATTATTAAATATCATAACCAAAATTCAGCTGACATTTTAAATATAAAAAGAAATAACTATTTTTCATATCCAAGAGAACACATAGACTCAAGTATTCAATGCAGATATTTTTTTTTCATTAAAACAATAGTTACCTTTTTTCATTTTGCTATAAATGCACCTTAAATGGAGGAGGGCTGGTAAAGAAATCTTCCACTACAGCTAACTATAAGTCACTGCAGAGCCAAATCTAGTCTGACACTTTGCTAGAATGCTAATCTCAGGAAGCATGCTACAGTCGTCATAGGGAAGCCAAGATCCTTGAAAATGAAAAGAACAAAAATTTCCCTGGACAAGATCAAATTAAACCTAGGTTGTACTGAGATGTTTTCTGTTACAAAGCATTACACAATATTTAAAAGATGCTAACCACCATTAAATTTTTCCATTAACAAATGTTTAGAGACAGGCAAAATGAAAACTAGTACTACCTAAACACCATATAATAGTAGTACTGTTTCATTTTAGTTAAAGCATTCTCTTCCTCTGGCCTGTACCACCCTCCCCCACCTCACCAACCAAGCATAAATGTGCTGTCACACTTGCTCTTTTCTCTCTCAGATTCACAAACATCCACCCACAGACACAGTTTCATTACCTAAGCATGCAGCAGCACCAACCATGGCATAAAGGCCAGGTGTAATGCAATCAGCTCCAACCTCACACCACTCCTTAAAGATAAACCAGTCGTGGTGATAATACGCGAGCTGTTCTACTGCAATCCCCACAATCCTTCCAGCAATCGCTCCAATGGCCATGCTGGGAATGAACAAGCCTGATGGAACCTGTAACAAACACACAATGCTTAACTGAGCAGAGATCCTCGACTTGGATGCTTGGAACCTACATTCTACAGACTTCTTTCTAATACTTTTGATTCTTTTCACATTTTATTTATATAGCAAAATCCTAGTACAAATAAAACTACAGCAAAATACCGTTCTACTGGTACCTTATTCGTGAATTCAGTTACAAAGTAACAACATTCTCTAGGCCAAAGAGAAAATAACCCAAGGGTCATTTATCCTTTAGCTCAAGGGTTCCTTAATGTTTTTTTTTTGCTGCTAAAATTTTTATTAGTCTATGCTGAAATGGGGAAAGAAAAAAGGACAATATGAAGCATTTTTCATAAAACGAAATCAGTTCGGTGTGAAGTACCGAACTCCTCCTTTTACTCCACAGTTACACCCTCCTACATATTTGTTGTTTACCAACTGATAAAAATATTAGATGCAATTCCTCTCAAGTTGTACAATGTGAAGCGGACAATCTTATCAGGTCCTTCAATATTTTTTAGCGATACATATAAGGAGAAAAATATTTATCGATCAATTAAATTTAATGAAGAAAACAGGAACAGTAAACATCTTTTTTTTTTTTTTAAGATTTATTTATTTATTTGAGAGAGTGAAAATGAGAGAGAGAGAGAGAGTACATGACGGGGGCAGGGTTAGAGGGAGAAGCAGGCTCCTCGCTGAGCAGGGAGCCCGATGGGGGACTCGATCCCGGGACTCCAGGATCATGACCTGAGCCGAAGGCAGTCGCTTAACCAACTGAGCCACCCAGGCGCCCTGGAACAGTAAACATCTTAAGCAAGATCATTTAAAGATTAAAATACTAATAGCTCTAAAATGTTCTGGATATGAAATAAGCTGAGCACAAAATAATGGCATGTTGAACATGGTATCAGGATCATTAAAAGGTTATCCAAAGAGAAGAGATCAAAATATGTTTTACTCCACTGCCAGTTAGGATTCTTCAGCCAGAGCACAGGGCATTGTGGGACTTAACAAAGACCTGCCAATTGTCTCCAGCGTCCTTTAGCTCAACTAAAGATGAGAAAGTTGGGGTTTACAGAAAATCAACTTACGTAGAAACAGGAACTTCTGTAGTTGCTCTAACTTGATTCACTATGAAAAAAAATTTTTAACTTCAAGATTTTTCTATTATGTAACTCTTATACCCAGTAGACTAAATAGAGAACGATAGAAAAGAGACCATATTTCAAAAACTATCATTATGATTTTGTTGACATTAAGGTGTTATTCCACATAATTTACATCTGCAAAAGCATATTATCACTAGTGAATATTAATTTAAAGAACAACAATTAGCTGACATTTGATCCTCATACATAGCACTGACCGTCATGTAAGAAAATTACATTTACTGGCAAATCACTAAGTAATTAATGTTATTCTCACTTTTGTACATTCAAATGAAGCAATGTGCCAGGGCACTGGATCTAGCTCCCTTAAATCCTTGATGGTAAAAGACATGGTATTCACAGGCTAGTAATTTAACAGAGCCTGCAGCGTCCTTTCAAGCTAACACCCTATAGTAGCATGACAGGCGGAGTAACGGCTCCCCAGAGTTTTTCTATATCCTAATTACTATGAATTCCTTATGTTACACAGTAAGGAGGAATTAAGGCTGCAGGTAAAATTAAGGTTAATCAGCTGACTTTAAAACAGGAGATTATCCTGGATTACCTGGGTGGGCTCAAAGTAATCACAAAGGTTATTTTAAATGTGGAAGAAGGATTTAGAAGAGTTAGTGTCAGGATAATGAGATAAAAGAAAGACCTAACTACCCATTGCTGGCTTTGAGGATGGGAGAAGGGGGCCATGAGCCAAGGAATGTGGGTGGCCTCTAAAAGGCTAGAAAAGGCAAGAAATGGACTCTCCCCTAGAACTTCCATAAATCCCTATGAACACCTTGATTTTAGCCCAGTGAGACCCATTTTGGACTTCTGATCACCAAAACTATAATAAATTGGTGTGATTTTTAAGCCACTAAGTTTGTGGTAGTTTATTATAGCAGCAAAAGGAAACTAATATAAGTGCTTTTAAAACGTCACCATGAATTCCCTGACACTGCTCCCATTAAGAAGTAGGCCTCTGTTACTGCCCACACAAATAGAAAGTAACATGAGGCATGGTGCATGACTTCCCTGGCCAGGTTAAAAACGATCCTCTTGGGACAAGGAGCTACCATGTAAGAAATCTAAATGCCCATAAGGCACCAAGCTGGAAAAAAACCGAGAGACAGACAGAGACAGAGACAGACAGAGAGAGAGAGAGATGTCCCAGGAGCCCAGATGTTCCAGACCCAGTTGTCTGAATCTTCCCAGCCCAGGTGGTAGATGACCAGCCTTAGCCATGTCTGATGACATGTACGACAGACCACAAACAAAACATGCCCAGTTGAGTCCTTCCCAAATTATTGAGTCAATATCAAGAGCAAAATAAATAGTTATCTTAAATTGCTAGGTTTTGGGGTAATTTGTTACACAGTAACAGATAACCATGTTCAACAATATATCCGAAGGAATTTTTATTCATTATGTAAAATGAAACCCAAAAGATAAGAACTTTTTCAGCATACATTTATGAAATAACCACCTTTAGATAAACATTTCACTGCTCATTTCACACACAAGTTTTAAACATGACAAAATTACTTAACTAACACCTCACATTAGCACTTACCTTGATACCAAAAGTGAATACTGTCATGATAATTTTAAATATGAGTGCTAAGCATAACTGCCATATAGCTGAATATACTCCAAGGCCTGCTGGACGATCAGGAATATCATCAACAATTTTACTGGCATTCATGTCATTTCTGTAGTCACAAAGAGAAGAGGATTCCAGAGGACCACAGTCTGTAAAAAGCTCTTTGATCAGCTCACTGGTGTTGAGCCTGGTATACGGATTAGGGAAGGCTATCACCGCAGTAATGGCAGCAACAACAATGACTTCAAGAACAGGATACTTTCCGAATCTGGTGGATTTGCGGCGACGACACCAGGCAATATTTGCCCTAATGAAAAAGGCTCCCCAAAGCCCTCCAAATACCCCGAGGAGAATAAAAGGGAACAGTTCAAAAAGGTACCATGGTGTGTGATACTCCACATAAAAAAGGACCAGACGGCTGTTACCAAATGGATTGATGGATCTCAAAACAAATGCAGCCACTAAAGCAGCAAAAAATGATCTCCATAAAGTTTTAAGAGGAAAGTAATAGCTAACCTAAAAAGAAAAAGAAAAATTAATGCTATAATTTTATAAGATGTTTCTGATATCTTATAACTTGAATATCATCGTCTAATTTTTGCTGCAGCTAGCGTTTACATATAATAGATTTTACTGTGGTAAGAAAAAAATCGATGTTTTATTAACTTTGGCTATCACATCATTACAAGTTCCCAGTATCAACAGATCGAAATGTCTAGTAATTATTTCAGATACCTAGCATTGTTTCATTTTCAAAATAAGTTTCACCTCATGTAGTGAAGAATAAATGCACCATCACCAACTCTTATGAGCTCATAAAGAAGTATCTAATTTGTCTCTTCTACATTAAAGAAAAAAGAGGAAAAGAACACAAACTGGAAAAGCAAATTTTAAACCATTCCTAGCCACATTTTTGTGTAAACATGTAAAAAGTCTTAAGCACCAATGAGAAAACAAAAACAAAATATGCCACTGATGCGACTAAAATAATTTTCTTAAACATCAATAACTACCCCAGAAATAAGCATACAAACTCACAATTTAGAAACTGATTAAAACTTTTTAAATAAAAACATGGGCAATAATATAACAAACAGTGGTTAAATAATTTCTACTAAGCCAAATCCATTTCTGCTTACTTTTAATTATGTCAACAAAGTTTAATTTTAAATAAGCACTTAATATTTATACATGAATAATATTTTTAAGGTTTTTTCTCAAGGTAAAGAACATATGTAATATATTAATCTATAGGTAAGAATAAGTGAAAAATAACTTTACGAAGTTAAATCTGAAAACTTAAAAACACAGTCTGTATCTATTACACTAGCTATATAACAGAAAAGCGTGCCAAAATATATTTGTAATGGTAATTATGCATAATGTTATAGTTGCTGTTTTCTTTACCTACCTCTTCCAGGCTAAAAAGAACTCCTCCAATTGGTGCACCAAAAGCTACAGAAACCCCTGCAGCTGAGGCAGCTGATAGCACCTAAAAAGAGAATTTGGCTTATTTCATATATTCTTATAAATTCAAATATACCAAATAAAAATTCTTCATGTTGCCTGAATTTTTGAAATGCCTCTCCTGAAGTTAACTCACATGTCTACCCCTTCTCCCCAAGCAGAGGCCATTATTTATTTCCTCTAAAAAGATATTTTTTCTCTTCTGCTTTAACTGAAAGGTCATTCACATACTCGATATTCAATTAAAAAACATTTGTGCAAGATACACTAATGTAAATAGAATGCAAAGAAGAAAAAGGCAATGCATACACACAATTCTCAAGATGTTTGGGAAGACCAGTAGAGAGAACAGTAACTGGGGTTCAGGGGGAGAGTTTTTTTTCTTTAAATAATTTATTCATTTATTTATTTATTTGAGAGAGAGATCATGAGCAGGGGGGAGGAGTAGAGGGAGAGGCAGGCTCCCCACTGAGCAGGGAGCCCGATGCGGGGCTCCATCCCAGGACCCTGGGATCATGACCTGAGCCGAAGGCAGCAGCTTAACCGACTGAGCCACCCAGGCGCCCAAGGATATCATTTCTTCAGATTTTAGAGCTAACTGCTTCACCATTAATAATTAATGTTTTCTATGTAAGCTCTATACCAAACGTAGGGCTTGAACTCATGACCCTGAGATCAAGAGCTGCATGCTCTACTGACTGAGCCAGCCAGGTGCCCCTAATAATTACTGTTTTCTAAATCGTAGTAAAATATCTAGAGAACTTAAAACCTATTGAGTTACCTTATTTCCACTACTCTAAATCCTCTGAAAATACCGCTACTGCCAATTTGGAAAGCCTCATTCTAAAGCAAAAACAATGGCTACCCCCTTACGAGGTGGTCTTTCCAAACTGGAACCCTACAATAAAGTTAAAGACGACAAAAATATCCACAAACATTCTTACAGATTCTCTCTCCACCTCCTCAGTCTGTCACTTGGACATTGCCCACTTCCCACCAGTGTGAAGCCAACTACACATATACATTCATTGGACATTTATATTGTAATTACTTTTCTAAGAGTCTTTATTCCCTTCAATGTTTCATTCCAGTAAATATCTGAGGGTACCAAAGCATTTCCCCAAATGGTCAAGTTTTACATTTATGAAAAAGAAACTGGAAATAATCAAAATTAAATTATATATAATTAAGACCATGATCTCCATTATCAGGCTGCTGTTTGGCAAATTAGAAATAAGCAAATACTTAATTTTAATTAAATTGTACTTGGCTAGGGGCGCCTGGGTGGTGCAGTTGGTTAAGCATCCAACTCTTGGTTTCGGCTCAGGTCTGATCTCACGGTTGTGAGATGGGTCCCCATGTTGGGCTCCACTCTCAGCAAGGAGCCTGCTTGTGTTTCTCTCTCCCTCTCCCTCTGCTCCCACCCCTGCTCTCTTGCTCTCTCTCTCAAATAAATAAATAATTAAAAAAAAAAAGTAAATTGTACCTGGCTTTAAGAATGCAGACTCTGCTTATATGGGGGAGGACAGCAAATTTAATGATTTTGTTTTTTCCCACTAACAGGATTGTAGACAACACATTTAACTGAATTCTCTGATTGTACATTTAATATAACAGAATTTTACATCAAGCTAACACCCAGTACTTATAACTCACACACACACATTTTAATGTTTTATAAGTATCAAGGAATCATTTAATTAAAAATGTCAAGGAAGTGAACATAGGAAGAAAGCCAAAATATGAGGCCTTCATGTCTTCAACTAACAAGTAAACTCCAGTCATTATATACTAAGGTGAACAAAGTTAATGTCATAAACATTACTAATCATCACAGTGTATATCTTAAAATGTAAGTGAATTTGATTTCTATGGCATTTTCTAATAAATTACATTTTGCACTTAAAATGAATAAATAAAAATAAAAATCTTACCCCCAAATGTCAAGGTACAATAGCAAGTAAAGGAACTGCACTGGAGAGACAAATGCTATACCTCCATTTTAGCCCTAATTTGCTATGCTACAACATAGTTTTAGGTTCTGTTTTGTTTTTAACATACACACATATCCACAGTCACAGGAATAGTAGTAGTAGTAAGGAGTACAGACTTTGAACTCAGAGAAAAATAAATTTTAATCCATACTCTGACACTCTGCTACGTGATCTTGGACAAGTTAGCAGCTCTATGCCCTAATTTCCTATCTATAAATGGGGACAATAGTGCCAAGTTAAGAGGATTATTGTGGATTTAAATTTTAAAATGCAAGGACTTGTCACAGAACCAGATACATAGTAAGTAATCAATAATGTTAGCTATTCGTGTTAGAGCATAGTACTAGAATCACAATTATCATTCAGAGATGGAACTATGATGGTCTGAAGTGCTCCTCTTTCAGACTACTGCCACCGTACGAACAATGTTTTAGTACTAACACTAAATGAAAGAGAAATCATTTCAATTGAAGAATCAAATAGCTTGATAAAAATATTCTACTTTTTGGGCGCCTGGGTGGCTCAGTTGGTTAAGCGACTGCCTTCGGCTCAGGTCATGATCCTGGAGTCCCGGGATCGAGTCCCGCATCGGGCTCCCTGCTCGGCAGGGAGTCTGCTTCTCCCTCTGACCCTCCCCCCTCTCATGTGCTCTCTCTCTCTCTCATTCTCTCTGTCTCAAATAAATAAATAAATAAAATCTTTAAAAAAAAAAATATTCTACTTTTTTGCTATAGTATTTTTTTTTTTAAAGATTTTATTTATTTATTTGACAGAGAGAGACACAGCGAGAGAGGGAACACAAGCAGGGGGAGTCGGAGAGGGAGAAGCAGGCTTCCCGCGGAGCAGGGAGCCCGATGTGGGACTGGATCCCAGGACCCTGGGATCATGACCTGAGCCGAAGGCAGTCGCTCAACCGACTGAGCCACCCAGGCGCCCTTTTTTGCTATAGTATTAAAAACAACAGGATGAAAAGTCCTGTGCTAGGGTCAGAGACCTCTGAGTTCTCAATATTTAATTATATAAAAATATGATATCTTGAAAACCCAAAGCACTCTCTACCACCTTGGCCTACAGATTAGATTGGGAAAACAAGAAGGGATTGGGCTCCCAAAGTGTAGAGCTAATACAAAAGGTCTCAGGAGCCCATTTTTCTTCTAGAAAATATCCATAGCAATGTACAAAGATTAGGGAACTCTATAATATATAAAGTTTAAAGCCCTCCTAGAAGATCTTGGGCTGGCCTAAAAAAAAAAAAAAAAAAAAGGTAAAGGAAATAAATGCTCCTAAACAGCTGAATAAAAAGGAATTCCTATATTCCCTTTAGTATGAATCTCTGATTTAAACCTCAGGAGGTCCTAAAGGCCCTCAGAACATCTTCATGGTGCCAGATAGCTCTCTGCAGATGACACACCTCTCTCGGGGGCATTAGACACTTCCTCCAGAGGAAAACACAGCTGTTAAGACTTCCCAACTCTGGAAAAATACTGATGGTGAGAAATCAGAGGAAAAATAATGTTACATTTGGGAAAAACTTCAGAGGAAGAAAGGTGTAAGGCAAAGCAAAAACAAATGGAAAGAGCTTTGTGAAATTCAACTGAAACCAATGGACCAGGTAGTCTATCAAAACTTCTCTAAAATACTGGAGTAACTAAGCAGCACTGGGGATGGATTCTAGAAAGACATTAGAGATACTCAAAAAGGGGGAAAGAAGCAAACAATTCTCAGATTTGAATCTGAATACAGAATTTATCCAAAAAACACTAGAAAATTCTCACTAAGTCTATGTAATAGATATTTATCTGTCAAATAAACCACAAAAGACACTTACCTCCCTTTTTTTAGCTTCATTTGTGCTATACTTTGGAAAGAGGTAGGAAAAAATATTTCCACAGCAACAGGCAACATGTACTAGAGGACCTTCTTTTCCTAAACTCAAACCGGATGCCACAGCCAGTACTAATGTGATGGTTTTAATCATTAAAGTCCATTTTCCCAAGTAACCTCTGATGATGAATCCACTTAAAATAGTTTTAATCTACAAAGAAAAGATTAAGACAGCTTAATTTCCTTTAAGAAACAGGAAAATTTAACTAATTTAAGTTACTCTCTTGTTTTACTCACAAAACCACCTTGCAAATATTTTTGGTTAACCATGGAACAATTCACAATTTTTCAAAAGCTTTAACTATTATGCTACATAATAAATCTATATCATATTCTAATTCTCTTCTCAAGCAAGGATTGAAGGCAACCCTATCTCATGAACAAAACTAGAATATAAGGCCATGTTAAAGGGAATACAGACCTGAATACAAGGGTTGTAATTACATAATAAGGAAAAGATAAATTTGAATATTTCTGTTGTAGAAATATAGTTAAATACATTCAGATATTCTGTGTCAGAAATTAGGATATTTTGTCTTCTCAGAGTGCTGCCATTATGTGTAATATTTTCCTACATATTAAGAAGGATAAGTGACAACAGCTAAATGCTGCATGATATTGCCCCTTATTGAAGACACTCTTAATTAACAAAACTTTAAAAATCACTAAAATTAAGTTTCAAAAGGAAATGCATTAGAAAAAGCTGATAACTTAGACAGAAAAATTAAGAGGGGAAAGAAATGAATTCCCATCACACCTTTCAATCCTAAGTATATTCTTTAAATTACACCATTCAATTCTGAGTATATTCCTTAAATTACTGATGATAAAAAATAAAACCCAAAAGTTTATACTATTGCCTCACTATGGTCAAATGTTTATTTAAAGTACAAAATGGTTATAAATATTATCTGCCAAATTCAAGAACTACTAACTTACTTAATTAAAAAATAATCATATAAAAAGAGTAAATATATTCAAATCAGGTTCATAGCAGCAAAACATCAACTAATCCATCAAAGAACTTTAGGCCACATAATACTTTTCCAGCTTTATAACTGAGTTTTCTGATATTTGTTTACTCATGTGCTAAATTAGTGGTGGAAAAAAAAAAAAATCAACCTCCCCAGTTAATGATGAAATGACTATGGGGAAGAATTTCTTGTGATGTCTACAATCAGCTTACATTTTTAAAATTTTCTTTTTTACATTACAATTTCCCCAGAAAAACAACTACTTTTTCCCCCTAAAGGCAAAAAGATCAACATCATCAAAATTACCAAATGTTTAAATGATACTAAAATATTGCATGGCTTACCTCTGGAATTCCAGAGCCACAGGCATATGGAGCAAATACTTTTACCAGGGAAACGGCAAGAAAGGCAAAACTCAAGGCCCAGAAGATGTACATTATGTAATTCATGATGTAAGAACCAGGACCCTAAAAGGCAAATCATATAGTATGAATTTAATGTATAGTGCATCCCGAATGCAAGTGCTTGCCACATAAGAAACTTGGGTGAAACTCGTAAGTTTCCTGGTTTACTTCCACAATAGTTAAAGCTTTATATGAACAATATATTTAAGTAAAATCAAAAAATATATTCATATATACAAGGAGGCTTAATCTGTTTAATGTTTTCCTAGCTTTTTCTTGATACCTAAAGTCTTGTTGCCAAAAGTCTGATACACTTTAACCTCTGCCTACCCACAAAACATATTTTGGAAATAGTTGAAGACAAAATTGCATTTGCATTTAGATCTCATTCCACTGTTCTCCTGAAGATCAAGTGAGAAACAGCATACTGCCCATGTTAGCAGCAAATATATTCTTTTTAGTTCAAAAATTCAGCTGTAACAAAATTTTTAAAACATATCCTTATATGACCGTGTAACTATATATATTATATAACATTCTAACTTTTACAATGTTCTTCATTACAGAATGTCAAGAACAGTAATCATTTAAATACTATAATGCTACAAAGAAAAATACATGGATTTCTTCAAGATATCTCCAGTTACGAGGCTTATTTTACTAAACTTTTTGATAATTTATACTTCCCGACAATCATATATTAAGCAGTTTTAATAACTTGACTTCATATTAACTTTGTGATTATATGGATCCTACTGCACTTTTCTACAATAAGAAATATATTTAATGTCATAATTGAATAGACTTGAATGTGACTATATAGTTAATTAATAAAGAGCTTCTTGAAACTTCACATTTTACTTGCTGCAATGTATTCTTCTATTTTCCAATCTATCCTATTACATTTCTTTTTTTTCTTTTAATGCAGTTGCAATCATCTAATATGTGATTAATTCTATAATTAAATGGAGACTTATTTAGCCATATCAATTATTAATTCATCTTCAGACCCAGCAAGACTTACTTCCGCTTGACCTATGATTAGTTCTGCCCATGTTTTCCACTGTGGACATTTATCCCTCTCTTCAAATGTTGTTTCATTAGATCCCCAACAACACTGTTCATGGTTGTACCACAATGCACTAAGGCAAATGCCCTCCTTTAGATCAGTCATCCAGTCAGCAGCAATGTCTATTAATCCAGCCAATGCCCCTGTAAAAACATGTTGAAGGTAGTAAAAAAAAAAAAAAAGTAAATCCATTTTTGGAGTGTTAAGAACTATCAAGTTAAGAGGGTCAAAGAAAGCTGCAGACTCCCTATACATAAAGGGTCACATAGGGAATATTATATAAATTTAAGATTTTTAAGTCTTAGGTATAAATAAGTTTATATTACTTCCAAAAAAGTACAGATGGCCACTCTTTAATATAAAATGGCTATTCTTTGTTTGAAATTAAAACTAAATACATCATTTAAATTAATTGTGATTTGTAATAAAGGTGTTTAAAGACACTAAAACATCTTTAAAAGACAGCTATCTAGCAGGAGGTTCACAAATCAGGTTATTAAAGTCAGTTTTTACTATTATGTTTCAATCTGAAACTTAATAAATATACAAATGATATCAATATCATTAAAATTTAATATCCATTAGAAATAGTGAAACTCATAACATTAATGAATTACTGTGACAGACTTTCAGTTTTTTCCTTAAATAACAGAAAATTAAATAGGCCAAGATCATTTTAATGACAGAATACAAAAAATATACAAATTTATGGTCAAAATCTAGGACCTTCTCATCATATAAAAAGATCAACAGGTCACATACACAGGGGTCACAAAATTCTTGTGCATGTCCATTAGAGGTATCAGTACTTCCCTCTATTCGCCACATACATTTTAATTTTCCTCATGTTCTTCTAGACATAATCTTCCATGGTGGAAGCTGAAAGTCATTAAAATAGTCCTTAATGTTTGTGTTCAGATCTTCAACTCCTATTTCTTAAAATCTCACACATAGGCACGTTGTGGGCACTTGATAGCATGGTAGTTGAAATGCAGACTCTTGAGCAGAACTGCCTAAATGTAAATCTTTGCCTGGCCACTCACTAGCTACATGACCTTAGTCAAGTTACTAAACCTCTCTCTGTGCTTCAGGCACCTCATCTGTAAAATGGTGGTAACCGCAGTACTTACACCACAGGACTGACATGCAGTTTACATACATGTAAAGATTTTAAGGCAGTGCATGAAGCACTCAATAAACAGTAGCTACTTATTATGATGTTAATATTAAAAGATACTTTATTGTTTATCTGGACCAAACCACGTATTTTACAGACACAGAAACTGAACCCAGAAAGATCAAACTGCACAGACACTTAACGTGACAGAGCCAAGACTAGACTCTGAAGCTTCCTGCCTCCTAGTCTTATATTTAAGATTTCTTGAAAAAAACAAAATAAATACTTTTAAAAATCCAACAGGACCTGAAAAAAACATTGTGGGAAGGAGTGGAGAATGATTTATTTTTCTGTTAACCAAAAAACGATTACATTAAAATTTTTCTTTACCTGACGCCAATCCTGTTAGTGTTACTACTAGCCATCCTGACCATGCATCATATAAGCTTTTTGTCATTTCCCATGCTGATTCTTTCTTTTTGCTGTTGATCTGAAATTAGAAATGTTTATGCTTCATTTTTCAAACCATGAACAAAAGCCACAATTCTAGAATCTAACAGTTTTTTCCAGTTACTATACACAAGACAGTAATCTATAAACTAAATCATAGGAAAGGTGAGCTTGGGGCAGAATCACTATGTCAGACAGCTGTTATACGTGTAAACCAGATGATAAACATTTACCCAGAGATCTGCATTTTTAACAAAACCTCAGGATTTGAGAGCAAGGGGTCCACAAACCACAGAGTTTGGCCTATACTGTTTTAAACTGAATCAAATTTAGCTGATACATAACTTTTATATTAACAGAAATAAGACATTATGGCTTGAAATGTCTGTCATTCCCTGACCATTTTCTAGTCCTAGCAATTAAGTGGATTATAATATTCTTTAAAAGGTAAGGCCAGTTAATAACAGTGCCCATAATAACATGCTCATAAATACAGTATAGAATAGTCATGTGAATAAAGGGCCTGCCAAAATTTGTAGGCCTATAAATATGCAGTTATGGAAAACTCTAATCCCATTTATAGGGTCCAGAAGCTCTCTTCTATCACTGTGTAAGGCAGAAGTGTCCTCTAGCAGGACAGGAACAGATTTGATTTCCAGATCTCACTCAACTAAGACACAAGAAGGCAACTCTTCCTCTCTTAGTAAGAATGTACTTTTCTTTTTTTTCTTTTTTTTCTTTTTTTTATTATGTTAATCACCATATATTACATCATTAGTTTTTTATATAGTGTTCCATGATTCATTGTTTGCGTATAACACCCAGTGCTCCCTTCAGTATGTGCCCTCTTTAATACCCATCACCAGGCTAACCCATCCCCCCACCCCCTCCCCTCTAGAACCCTCAGTTTGTTTCTCAGAGTCCATAGTCTCTCATGGTTCGTCTCCCCCTCCGAATTCCCTCCCCTTCATTTTTCCCTTCCTACTACTTTTTTTTTTCAAACATAATCAAGAAATGGGCAGAAGACATGAACATTTTTCCAAAGAAGACATCCAAATAGCCAACAGACACATGAAAAAGTGCTCAACATCAATCAGCATCAGGGAAATCCAAATCAAAACCTCAATGAGATACCACCTCACACCAGTCAGAATGGCTAAAATTAACAAGTCAGGAAACGAAAGATGTTGGCGGGGATGCGGAGAAAGGGGAACCCTCCTACACTGTTGGTGGGAGCTGGTGCAGCCACTCTGGAAAACAGTATGGAGGTTTCTCAAAAAGTTGAAAATAGAGCTACCGTATGACCCAGCAATTGCACCACTAGGTATTTACCCCAAAGATAAAAATGTAGGGATCTGAAGGGGTACGTGCACCCTGATGTTTATAGCAGCAATGTCCACAATAGCCAAACTGTGGAAAGAGCCAAGATGTCCATCGACAGATGAATGGATAAAGAAGATGTGGTATATATATACAATGGAATATCATGCAGCCATCAAAAGGAATGAGATTTTGCCACTTGCAATGACGTGGATGGAACTGGAGGGTATTATGCTGAGTGAAATAAGTCAATCAGAGAAAGACATGTATCATATGATCTCACTGATATGAGGAATTCTTTTTTTTTTTTAAAGATTTTATTTATTTATTTGAGAGAGAGAGAATGAGAGACAGAGAGCACAAGAGGGAAGAGGGCAGAGGGAGAAGCAGACCCCCTGCTGATCAGGGAGCCTGATGTGGGACTCGATCCCGGGACTCCAGGATCATGACCTGAGCCGAAGGCAGTCGCTTAACCAACTGAGCCACCCAGGCACCCTGATATGAGGAATTCTTAATCTCAGGAAACAAACTGAGGGTTGCTGGAGTGATGGGGGTGGGAGGGATGGGGTGGCTGGGTGATAGACATTGGGGAGGGTATGTGCTACGGTGAGCGCTGTGAATCGTGTTAGACTGTTGAATCACAGATCTGTACCTCTGAAACAAATAATACATTATGTGTTAAAAAAAAGAATGTACTTTTAAACCTATCCCTAACTAGCCCAAACCTCTTCCATTCTATTAGGACTGTTGCTTTTAAAAGCCATATTCTTGGGGCGCCTGGGTGGCTCTGTCAGATAAGCATCTGCTTTCAGCTCAGGTCATGATCCCGGGGTCCTGGGATCAAGTCCCACATCGGGCTCCTTGCTCAGCAGGGAGCCTGCTTCTCCCTCTGCCTGCTGCTCCCCCTGCTTGTGCTCTGTCAAATAAATAAATAAAATCTTGAAAAAATTAAAAAATAAATAAAAAGCCATATTCCCAGTCTAGGACTTCAGTGCTCAAACCGTCCCACAGTATGGCTACAGCTAGAATTCAAACATCTGGCCTATTTTAAGCCGTAAGTCCTCACTAAAAAGACTCGGTTAAGTTCTGGGTTGAATAAGGTAATTTTATACCTTCTATACTATAAGCAACTAATCACAGATACTAAGCATTCTTTAGACTCTGAAGGTAGGTTCATTTCTTTCAAAAATAATTATTAAACCCCATGTTGCTTTTTCTCAGTAACTGTAATGTTTCATATAATATAAGGTAAAAAATTGGAAATTATCTAAATGTTCATTAATACTGTACTGGTTAAGTAAATTGCAGTCCATGTAATAAAAAATTCTGCACTCACTAAAAAAGAAAGACAGATGCAGTATTATGCAGGGGGGAGAAGCAAGGTGGATGGAAGTGTGTACAGTACGCTACCATTTATCTAAGAAAAAATAAGCATTTATCATAAGAAAAAATTTACATCCTTGTATTTTTTAAAAATAAAGGGGATAAACCATACAGTTTTAAAAGTAAATCATTATTTTAAGAGGAGGGTGGCAACAGGTTAGAAGGGAAAAGGACTTTAAAACAAAATAATTTGTATGTGTGACCCTAATGGGATAAATGCTAAGAACAAAAACTATTGTAAAAAACAAACAAACAAAAAAAGAAAACACTAAAACTTTTCAGTAAGCACATCGATGGTGATAGTGTTGGTAACATTCTGAAACTTGTGTGTCTATTGTGAAGTAAATCATATGACTATATATGTGATGTTGAGATTTTGGGCATGACTGAAAGATGGTACAGATTTAAGAACTAGAGGTTAAATAAAAGCCCTGAAGTATGAGGTTATGCCTTCAGGGAAAGCATTTATGTGATTTACAAAATAAAGTTGACACCCACACATGGTACACCATTTTTACTTGAAAGACACTAAACTGGAGGGTATTACACTAAGCAAAATAAGTCAATCAGAGAAAGACATGTATCATATGATCTCACTGATA
>NC_058404.1:58758402-58792528 GCF_002201575.2 Neomonachus schauinslandi
TTCTTAATCTCAGGAAACAAACTGAGGGTTGCTGGAGTGGTGGGGGGTGGGAGGGATGGGGTGGCTAGGTGATAGACATTGGGGAAGGTATGTGCTATGGTGAGCGCTGTGAATTGTGTAAGACTGTTGAATCACAAACCTGTACCTCTGAAACAAACAATACATTATATGTTAAAAAAACAAGAAGAAGACAGTAGGAAGGGAGAAATGAAGGGGGGGAAATCGGAGGGGGAGACAAACCATGAGAGACTATGGACTCTGAGAAACTGAGGGTTCTAGAGGGGAGGGGGGTGGGGGGATGGGTTAGCCTGGTGATGGGTATTAAAGAGGGCACATACTGAATGGAGCACTGGGTGTTATACACAAACAATGAATCATGGAACACTATATCAAAAACTAATGATGTAATATATGGTGATTAACATAACATAATAAAATTTAAAAATTTAAAAATTTAAAAAAAAAAGAAAGAAAGAAAGAAAGACACCAAACTATGGTTTTTCAGACTTGGGAATTTGACAGGCATCTTCCCAAAAACAAACCAAGGAAGTCTGTCATTTCAAGTGAAATGAATGTGTATTTGTTTCTAATGACAGAATTTGAGCTTTCAAGTAAAACAAGAATTTTGGAAAACTTTTATCTATCACTGTAAGGATGACAGATTCCAAATACTTAAGACTTTTCTAAAGAGATCAGGGTTGATATTAACAAATGTGATTTTTTTATATTGTATAATGAAAAGTGTCAACACTTGAAAGAACTGCATAAATCATGGGGCGCCTGGGTGGCTCAGTCGTTAAGCGTCTGCCTTCAGCTCGGGTCATGATCCCAGGGTCCTGGGATCGAGCCCCACATCGGGCTCCCTGCTCCGCGGGAAGCCTACTTCTCCCTCTCCCACTCCCCCTGCTTGTGTTCCCTCTCTCGCTGTCTCTCTCTCTGTCAAATAAATAAATAAAAAATCTTTAAAAAAAAAAAAAGAACTGCATAAATCAGTGAATATTTTCCAAATGATCATTGCATGATATGACAAAATTATTCATTAGAATTGAAGGTGAACTAACAGATTTTAATGTAACAAAAGACAGAAAGTTCATTGGTATAGTTTCAGATTACCCACTGGCAACTAATCTTTAAGAAACTACCACCTGTCACTTTGGTAGAGTTTCAAAGACTATCCACAATGATATAAAAAGGTTATTAAAATAGTCCTAGCTTTTCCAACTACCCATCTATATGAGGTTGGATTTTCTTCGTACATTTCAACCCAAATAACATATCACAACAGACTGAATGCAGAAGCAGGTATTAGAATCCAGCAGTCTTTTATTAAACCAGTAATAATGAGATTTATAAAAATGGAACATATATCACTGTAATGATGACAGATTCCTTATATCTTATAAGGATCCTTATAAGGATGACAATTTCATTATACAGTATTAACAAAAATCAAACTTGTTAATATCAACCCTGATCTCTATACTGGGAATCTATCACTAAATATTTTTTATTTTGAGAAACAGTTATTTTTCATAAAAATATGTTTTGTTTTGTTTTCATAAAAGTATGTTTTGATGTTATGTGTAATGGGGTTTTGTTACTTTTAAATCAACATCTTTTAAATTTCTCAGGTTTTGTATGGAATATGATAAATATCAATTAATATAACCACATAAACTAAGTTCCCTAGGCATCCTCAATAACTCTTTAGAGTTTAGAGTTTAATAGTGTTCTTGATGAATGGATAAAGAGGATGTGGTATATATATACAATGGATTATTACTCAGCAATCAAAAAATGAAATCTTGCCATTTGCAACAATGTGGATAGAACTAGAGGGTATTATGCTAAGCAAAATAAGTCAATCAGGAAAAGACAATTATCCTATGGTTTCACTCATGTGGAATTTAAGAAACAAAACAGAAGAGCACAGAGGAAGGGAGGGAAAATAAAACAAGATGACATCAGAGAGGAAGACAAACCATAAGAGACTCTTAACCATAGGAAACAAACTGAGGGTTGCTGAGGGGTGGGGGGATGGGGTAACAGGGTGAGGGGCATTAAGGAGAGCACTTGATGTAATGAGCACTGCATGTTATATATAACTGATGAATCACTGAACTCCACCTCTGAAACTAATAATACACTATATGCAATTAACTGAATTTAAATTAAAAAATAATAATTCTAAAAAAAGCATTCTCAGATAATAAAATAAAATAAGTGTTCTGAGACGAAAAACTTTGAAAATCACCACGGATTGTATTGTGTCTTCCAAAAAAAATAAATCTTGACTGATGAATCTCAGGGGTTATACTTGTCATAAACAAAATAATCTCATTCTATTTTCAACTTTACTATACATGTATACATTAATATAAAAAGGTTTTAATTAATTTGTACAAGCAGTTATTTTCATTTATAAGTAAATTTCAGACCTCAAAGTTATAACGACCTTTTAGAAGTTGGAATTTTATTTTTTCAAAGAGAGTTGTTTTTTTTAAATTTATTTTAGGATTACATCAGTAAGTCACAACCCACAAGTTGTACTTTTTAGTAAAACCCATTCTTTTTTTAAATGTTTTTTATTTAATGGATAAAATACGTATATAACTTTAAAATTTTTGTTTTTTATTTTTTTAATTTAGCAGAAATTTATTTATCTATTTCTTTTTTTTTTTTTGATGTTACAAATGGAATAGTTGATTTCTGAAGAAATTTTAACCCAACTCTTTAGCCCAAGATGTATCTGAAATATACATTTGCTATAAAAACCATTGGAAATATTATTGCAATATAAGTAATTCTTTTTTTTATTAGTGATTCATTACAACACTTAATATGCCCTTTACAGGACTCAATTTGAGAAATCTCAGCATTTAAAACTGAGAAAGGAGATAAAAGAAAACAGTAAAATCCCACGAAACTATCTCTCCAATATGCTTCTTCTGTAATAAGAATTATATAACAAGTTTCCTCTTTTACTGTAGCTGCTGTGCTGCTCAAAGACAAAAATCATGCTGACTTCTATACCTCGATCTTCCTCCCCAACTCATGTGCTGTGTTTTCCCAGTCCCTCCTTTCTTGTCTTAATATACTTCCTTGATTTTAAGTTACCTCAAGTCCTTTCCAGGGGTGTAAGTAAACTTTTTAAAAAAATTACATACAGAGAGAAAAAAACATGTATTGCTTATAAAATGTAGAAATTTACCTAAATGTACTTTAATGCGTAATATATATTTTGGCAGCCTGAGATCATTGGCAAAAATATATTATTAAAGGGTGCCTGGGTGGCTCAGTCATTAAGCATCTGCCTTCGGCTCAGGTCATGATCCCAGCGTTCTGGAATCGAGCCCTGCATCGGGCTCCCTGCTCCGCGGGAAGCCTGCTTCTCCCTCTCCCACCCGCCCTGCTTGTGTTCCCTCTCTCGCTGTGTCTCTCTCTGTCAAATAAATAAATAAAATCTTTAAAATATATATATATATATATTATTAAAATGATCTAGTTATACACTACATTAAAAAATTACTGAAAACACTTACCCGTCTATGCCTTTCTCTGTCTTTACATTTCTCTCGCACCCAATCAATAGTATGGAAATCATCATATGTACCAACACCTGGAATTGGTTCATCCAAAAGATCCAGTAAGTGTGTAGAACTGTTAATGCTGCCTCCATTAGTCATTGTATAATGAGTTCCTACAAAGCAAAAAAGAACAGTATGTTTTATGAGAGACAATGGTGAACTATGTAACCTTCTTAATAGTTCACTAGCAATTCAAAAAGAAATAGTATTACTTGAAATATAATAAAATAAAGAAGGGAAAACATCAAGAAAAGTTATCCAAAACTTGGTGATAAGGCAAAAGACCATGGCATGTCCTTTCAAACGTATACTACAGTATCAAAAATAAGCCTGCCTAATACTCATCTTTTGCTCTGAGGAAGAGGACTTTGATTTATTATTTTCTATTGATTAGGACATATCTCTATAGGACATAGACTCTAAAAAGTTGGATAACGACTTATAGAAGATGGATAAATTGAAAATTATTGTTTTCATCTGGCAAAAATGTAATTCAATTTCATCTAGCAGAAAAGATAATACTTAGAGTTGTAGTGTTGGGGGTTCTTGTTTTTGCCCTGTAAGAAAATTTTTCACTGATATTTCATCTCACACACCCTCATCTAAGTCATCTTTGTCATCAAGCTAGTTTCCTCACTAGTACTAAATAAATTTTTGACATTTGTTCACTATATACTTATAAGAGACTTAAAAGTACCAGGAAGGACACTGAAAGACAATTCACAAAAAAGACTTAAATTTACAAAGTTCAATCCAACACAAATGACTCTTCAATTTAAAAAGTTCAATCCAACACAAAAAAGAGAAATACGAATCAAACCTACAGTATCATTTTTCTCTATCACACTGGTAAAGATTAAACAGTTGACTAATGCACTGAGTTGGCAATGTTATGGGGAAGGAGGGCTTGCCACAAAATTTATTAGTTTAAGTATAAACTGGTATAACCCCTCTAGGAAGTCAAAGTTACCAAAATTTAAATACACAGATACTCTCTAACCCAGCGAAGTCCACTTTCAAAATTTTTTTTGCAGTTACACTTGCATAAATCCATAAGTTACACATAGTGTGGTAAACATCTTACTGTGCGCTTTATAAGGAAAAAAAAAAAATTAATGCCAAAGTGTTTGTAATCCAAAAGAAGGGTCAGCAAAAGAGCCAGAAGTAAATACGTTAGGCATTGGAGGCCACAGTCACAACACAACTCTGCCATAGTGGCACAAAAGAAATCATAGATAATATATAATGAATGGGTATGGCTGTGTTTCAATAATACTTTATTTACAAAACAGTGAAGAGCAGCATTTGGCCCAACCACTGATCTAAAGTCTATATAGCACAAACCAAACTCAACTGAAGACGCTTACTAGGAATTTTCTACCTACCAGCACTCTTCTAGATAGTATAGGAGATAAAAGGCAACAAAAACATTGTCCCTGACTCAATGTAATATTGAATATTGTACTAATAAACTTGATGTCTATTTACTTCTCCCAGGTAGAACACAGTTCTCTCTTCCCTTCCTATTTGATACATTTGAATATTTGCCTTGGAAAGTATAAACCTTCTAAAAGAAGAATAGTATATTGATCTCAGTGTTTTGGCAGATGTACTCCAGGAATGAATAATTTATCATTCTTGGCTGAGGGTTTAAAAGCCCAATCCCTGCAACAGCCCATGCTGATTTACATAAAACAACCTTGTACTTTTTACACTAGCTCTCTCTTCCTCTACCCTGATTTTACTCTGCAATTTCCACCCGGTAAAAGCTGGCTGAAAGGCCATAAATTTTCTTAAGGAAAAAATTACTGGAGAATAAACATAATGCGTATTTATAATGTCTTGACAAACTTGAAAATCTCTGACTCTGCTTTCCATATGATAATATTAAAATTGGCAATTTTAAAAATGTTTTTGGAGGGAAGGCCTCTATGGCCTTCTGATATGATGACATCACTTCTGGACAAAAATGCATAAAGTCAATCTTAAAAGGAAAAAGAAACACAAATTGAAGGAAATTCTACAAAATAAATGGCTTACATTCTTCAAAAAATGTCAAAGTCATGAAAGACAAAGAATGACTGAGAAACTGTTCTAGATTAAAGAAGACTCAAAAGACATGACAACTAAATGTAACACGTGCTCCTGGATTATTAGAATGTGGACCAGGAAAAAAACTGGGTGTTTTTTTTTTTATATATTAAAGGACAGAGTAAAATAACTAGAAAAATTGTAAACAGTCTGTAGATCAGACAATGGTACATATCAATATCAATTTTTTGTTTTTGAAAACTGTACTATGGCTATATATAAGGGAATGTTCACTCATAAGGAAATACAAACTGAAGTATTTATGTATACACACACATTTATTTATGTATTATATATACACACACACAAAATATATAGAGAATAGCATATAGAACAGTGAAAGAAAGATTAAGAGACAGACTACACAAATGTGGTAAAATGTTAACATTTCAGAAATCTGGGTAAGAGGTATAGAGGATTCTTTTCACTATTTTTCAACACCTCTAAGACTGAAATTAAAAGAAAATGTTTTTTAAAAGTCTGCCATGATATATTTTGAAAACTTCCAACTCCTCCCACCCCATGTTGCCTTTATTTGGGTAGAGTTAAAGAAACATGGACTGCTGATTTTAATTATTACTCTTCTATTCAAAAAATAAAAAGCAAAATTTCTATACTACTTAACATATATCCACATAATACGTCACCAGCCCCATGATAAGAATTGTCAAGCTGTTTGCACCACAAAGATGATAAGCAAATGAAGCATTTATTACTCCCACAGACATAAAGCAGGAAGTACAAAAGTAGACACTCGTTTTAGCAAAAGGTACAGCAACACAATAAACAATATTTACACTAACTATGGGTCTTGTCTTTAATGATTTTCAAAAAGTTACTCTGCAGAAACTACTCTGACATCTAACTGACAAAACTATGCAGCAATTCAAAATATCTGAAAACCAGAAATTAAGGATTCAAACTTTTTAAACCAGAGGACCCTGTGAACCAATGTTTTGTGTTTTGGGGCTTTTAGGTTGTGTCCCTTAAAACTTCTGGGGCCGATACAGGACATGTTAGCATGGGATTTAGCCAGAGCAGTTCATGTCCCCAACAGACTGTTTGTAGGTCAGTCTGTCCCATCACCCCTATTTGCTCCTACGTACAGAGCAATGGTGTTTGAAAAAAGCATATTATAGGGAGAAATACTGATTGATGTTTTTGGTTTTGGAGGAACGCACAGACACACAGAGTCAATTATTTCTAAAAGAAATCTGGATCATTCTTGTGACTCCTACTATCAAACTGGCTTGGAGAGTAACCAAGGAAGATTTTGGTATGAAAGTAAAATAAAAATTTTTGCTGAGGGCGCCTGGGTGGCTCAGTTGGTTGGGCGACTGCCTTCGGCTCAGGTCATGATCCTGGAGTCCCGGGATCGAGTCCCGCATCGGGCTCCCTGCTCGGTGGGGAGCCTGCTTCTGCCTCTGACCCTCCCCCCTCTCACGTGTTCTCTCTCTCTCGTTCTCTCTGTCTCAAATAAATAAATAAAAATCTTTAAAAAAAAAAAAAAAAAATTTTTGCTGAGACAGAAATGATTAGAATATTTCTCTGGCTCCAATATATACAACTAAGTGGAATCCCCAGGAAGAGAAGGGCAGACATTTCAATCTGGCTTTAATTTCTCTTTTATCCTGTTCCTTACTCATTGTAGGGGCTATTACCGAAAACTGAAAGACATTATACTGAATGTGAAATCAATTAACATATTTTTTTAAAGTTTGTACTTGTGGAGTGTCACACTTAGTGGTCTGTCCTCTGCTCTGCCTCCCCTCGTTTTTTAATAGTACAGAAGTGGGAACTGTCCATTTCCAAGACACCTTTGACCCACGGATCTATTTTCTATTTCTCATAGCCTCTGAAGACAACAGTCACCACACTCAAGGCAGGGATTTTGGGCTCAACATTTCAGAGGCCCCCAGGCAGACTACAAACTGTGATAAAAGGTGCAGAGTCTCTCATTTGTACAGATTGCATTCATCAAGTATTTACCAAGAATTCCAGATAAAGTGTTCCAGCCTTCACCTACAGATCATTGAAAATATGGTAGGGGACTCACAGTACCCTCATAACCTACATATTGTTACCAGAATAAAAAGTACAAAAAGATGTCCAAATTGCTGGGGCGCCTGGGTGGCTTAGTTGGGTAAGCATCTGACTTGGGCCCTGGTCATGATCTCAGGGTGCTGGGATCTAGTCCGGTATTGGGCTCCCTGTTCAGCCGGGAGTCTCCTGGTCTCTCTCTTTCTGCCTCTCCCACTGCTTGTGCTCTCTCTCTCTCTCAAATGAATGAATAAAATCTTTTAAAAAAAAGTCCATATTGGGAAAAATATATAATAAAGATGCTTGGGTTAGAAAAAGCACGTACTCAAGTTCACATGAATATCCCTTCAGAGAATGCAAAACTGAAAGTGGTTAAACATTTGATATGAATCAAGCCCCTGAAGTTGCCACAAGGACGTCCAGCAGAGGAGGACATGTCTAATACGTGCCTCAAGAGTACTGGGGAGGGATGCCTGGGTGGCTTAGTCGGTTAAGCGGTTAAGCGTCTGCCTTTGGCTCAGGTCATGATCCCAGGGTCTTATGATCAAGTCCCGCGTGGGCTCCTAGCTCAGCGGGGAGTCTGCTTCTCCCTCTGCCTACCGCTCCCCCGCCTGTGTGCGCTCTCTGTCTGATAAATAAATAAAATCTTTAAAAAAAAAAAAAAAAAGAGTACTAGGGAATTAGTGGTGCGGTGGCATCTAAACCCTATAGATCAGGAAGCAGTTAAGACCTAATGCCAGAGCAATTTCATATTAAAAAACGTAAATCATTTTTTTGAAAGGTAGTGAGAATAAGTTCTCATTAAAATATATTTTAAATACTAAAAAAATAAAGTTTGTAATTGCAAAAGAGCAGTTTAAAGAAGAGTTAAAAAGAATTAATACCTATCCTTCTCAAACTATTCCAAACAATAGAAAAGGAAGAAAAGCTTTCAGTGCTTCCATTCTATGAGGCCTACATTATCCTGACATCAAAGCCAGACCAAAATACTCTAAAACAAGAAAATTATAGACCAATATCCCTGATGACCACAGATGCAAAAAATCCTCAACAAAACATTAGCAAACCAAATTCAAAAATACATCAAAAGCATGATTCACCATGATCAAGTAGACTTTATTCCAGGGACGCAAAGATGAATCAATATCCATAAATCAATGTGATGTACATTAACAAAATGGATAAAAATCATATGATCATCTCAATAGACGCAGAAAAAGCATTTGACAAATTCAACATTTGTTTACGATAAAAACTCAATAAAGTGGGTACAAAGAGAACATACTACAATATACTGAAGACTAAATAGGACAAAACCACAGCTAATATCATACTTAATGGTGAAAAGCTGAAAGCTTTTCCACTAAGATCAGAAACAAGACCACTCTCACCATTTTTATTCAACACAGTACTGGAAGACCTATCAGACAAGAAAAAGAAAAGGCATTCAGATCAGTAAGGAAGATGTAAAACTGTCGTTATCTGCAGGTGACATAATACTATATACAGAAAACCCTAAAAACTCCACCAAGAAACTATTAGAATATATGAATTCAGGGTGCCTGGGTGGCTCAGTTGGCTAAGTGACTGCCTTCGGTTCAGGTCATGATCCTGGAGTCCTGGGATCGAGTCCCGCATCGGGCTCCCTGCTCGGCGGGGAGTCTGCTTCTCCCTCTGACCCTTCCCCCATCATGCTCTCTATCTCATTCTCTCTCTCAAATAAATAAATAAAAATCTTAAAAAAAAAAAAAGAATATATGAATTCAATAAAGTTGCAGGATAAAAAAAATCAATACAGAGTAATCTGTTGCATTTCTATACACTAATAAAAAACTAGCAGAAAAAAATTAAGAAAGCAATCCCATTCACAATTGCATCTAAAAAAACAAAACAAAAACCTAGGAATAAATTTAACCAAGGAAGTAAAAGACCCATATTCTGAAAACCAAAAGACACTGAAGAAAGAAATCGCAGACAACACAAATATATGGAAAGATATACCATGCTCATGGATTGGAAGACTTAATATTGTCAAAATGTCCATACTACCCAAAGCAATCTACAGATTCACAAGCAATCCCTACTATAAATACCAATAGCATTTTTCACAGAAGTAGAAAAAATAATCCTAAAATTTGTATGGAACCACAAAAGACCACAAATAGCCAAAGCAATCTTGAGAAAGCAACAAAGCTGAAAGTATCATAAGCCCAGATTTTAAATTATCCTACAAAGCTATAGTAATTAAAGTAGTAACATACTGGCACAATAAAGATAAGAGATCAATGGAACAGAATAGAGACCCCAAAAACAAACCCACATTTATATGCTCAAATAATCTACAACAAAGGAGACAAGAATACACAATGGGGAAAGGACAGTCTCCCAACAAATGATGATGGGGATACTGGAAAGCTACATGCAAAACAATGAAACTGGACCACTTTCATACACCATAAACAAAAATAAACTCAAAATGGATTAAGGATCTAAATGTGAGACTAGAAACCATAAAACCCCTAAAACAACAAAAAAGAAACAAAACAAAACAAAAAAACCCCTACAGAGTAAACTTAGACATCAGCCTTAGCAATATTTTTTGAGATCTGCCTCCACAAGCAAAAGAAACCAAAGCAAAAGTAAACAACTGGGACTACAACAAACTGAAAAGCTTTTGCACCATGAAGAAAACCATCAACAAAATGAAAAGGCAACCCACTGAATGGGAGAAGATATTTGCAAATGATGTATCTCATAAGTTGTTAATATCCAAGTTATATAAAGAACTCAACACACACACACACACACACACACACACAAATCCAATTAAAACATGAGCAGAGGACCTAAATCAACATTTTTCCAAAGAAGACATCCAGATGGCAAACAGACACATGAAAGGAAAGTCAACATCACTCATCATCAGGGAAACACAAATCAAAACCACAATGAGGTACCACCTCATATCAGAATGACTATTACCAAAGAGACAAAATACAACAAGTTGGTGAGGATGTGGAAAAAAGAGAACCTTATGCACTGCTGGAATGCAACTGGTGCAGCCACTATGGAAAACAGTATGAAGGATCCTCGAAACTTAAAAACAGAGAAACTGTATGACCCAATAATTTCACTTCTGGGTATTTACCTAAAGAAAATGAAAACACTAATCAGAAAAAAATAAATGCACTCTTATGTTTATTGCAGCATTATGTATGATGAATGGATAAAGAAATTTTAGTATCTATACATAATGGAATAGTAATTTGCAACAACATGGATGGACCTAGAAGGTATTATACTAACTGAAATAAGTCAGGGAAGGAAGGAAGGAGGGAGGGAGGGAGGTAAGGAAGGAAGGAAGCAGGGGAGGGAGGGAAGAAGAAAGAGAGAGAGAAAGAAAGAGAGAGGGAGAGAGAAAGAAAAAGAAAGAGGAAGGAAGGAAGGAAAGAAGGAAGGAAAGAAAAGACAAGACAGAAAAGAAAAAGAAATAACATATGATTTCACTTATATGTAGAATCTAAATCCCAAAGCAAACAAGAAACAGAAACAGACTCCTAAATATACAGAACTGGTCACCGCCAGAGGAGAAGGGGGTGGAGAATGGATAAAATAGTGAAAGGGATTAAGAGGAACAAACCACCAGTAATAAAATAAGTAAGTCACGGGGATGGAAAGTACCGCATAGGGAATATAGTCAATACTAGTATAATAACAACAAATAAAATATTGCACCAGGATGAGTATAACTTTCCATTTATGTGCTTTCCTTATGATCTTTTATTGCATATTGTCTTTTAACTGTCTACTTGAAAACTTACAAAGAAATTCTACCAAAGAATTAATATATGAAAGGAGTTCATACTCATGAAATTTATACAAAAATAAATTTATCAATATTGGAATATTGGAAAAATTAATTAATAAAATCTGTTATTACAAAAGGACTGCTAAATAAAATTCAAGAATCAGCTATTTAAAAAAAATTTCAAACTTCTACTTCAGTATGTATGACATTTCATATATTTCTTTTATAGTTTGTTCTGCCAAACATGGAAATCTGAGTAGTATGAAGAAGGAGAAAAGGAAAAATTTTCTATCCTACTCTAACCTAGGTAGGGAACATTCATTTCTGACAGGATCACAGAAGTGCCTACATATCCCACATTAGGAGTAATTTTAAAGGTATAATGTATCCTAACAATAACAATGATTTTAAAATATTCCTAATGTATCATTTCTTTGTGTATAGTTCACTGCAACCCAGATTTGTATAAAGTTTAACTTACATATATTAAAATGAGATAAATACAAATAAATTATTTATGTGTTAATAAAATGTTTATAAGCAACAGTACAAGTTATCCAGCTTCACCTCTCAACTTGTCTTATGCATGAATGAAGCATGTATCTTGTAGGTAATGCCACAAGCACAAATTAAAATACATACATACATGAATATGTACATAAAGTAGATCTCTCTCTTTCCTAAAATAATACTTCAAGGGTTGATTAATTAGAAAATTATAATATGGCTTTCCTAAAGCTGATATCTGGAAAGGAAATCTACAAGACAAAGAGATTTATGGGATGAAATAAAGGTGGTCAGGCCACACTTCCCTGAGCTTCCCTTTCTTTGTCCTCAGTAAATGCACTCTATTAACACAAAATGACATTATTTAGCCCTGCCATCCCATTTCTCAAGGCACATACAGCTTGCATTTACTTATCTGTGAAGACAGCAGTGGAGGTGCACCAGAATGCCTTTAGAAAATACTGATCAAGGTTCCTTACCCAACACTATTTCCTTGTCCTCTCCACACATTCTCCTACCAATTCAGTGAGGCATTTATTGCCACAGGAAAAGAAATACAAAGCACAGCACAGAAAACAAGAGTCATTATTGTTGCTTCTGAGTTTCAAATTTAGGCTTTTAAATTAATTTGAAAAGGCAAAATTTTAAAAGCCAGTATCTTTGAGTTGTAAGTGATAGGTTTCTAGGTTTCAGAAGGCTTTAAGTAAAAAAGCTTTGAGTTTCTGCAGTAAGACATGGACTGAAAAAAGAACAGATGAAGAACCAATCCTCACATGACTACATAAGGTTTGCTGGGGAGGCAAGGAGAGGGAATTAAGTAAAACAAAAGTTATAATGGTTAAACTGGCAACCGGCTTCAGTCTTTAACATTTTCCTATAACGAAAAAATATAGATGAGATCATACTAGCCACACTTATTTACAAGCTCTTCATTACTGAGCCTACTTTCTAAAAACTATCTCATATTATTAAGTGCATATGCACATCATTTTCAGTGTACTTCAGATTAACTGCTGTGACATACTGTAATTTAAACTTCCAGGTTAGTTTGCATTACAAACAGTACATGCAATAAACATATGTGAGCCTAACTAATTACCCTCTTCCCCAATTTTTAAATTTTTAACTTTTTTCTTGTTCTTAATATTTTTCCTCAAACACGTGCCCAGATATTGAATATCAATAACCAGGTATATCTCCAAACATAAAATAACCACATTAACAAGGAGCTGTCCTCAGATTAGGATCTTTCTTTGTATAATGGTCCCTTATTGTTTCTACCCACCTAAAAACCTCTTCCCTTTCTTTCTGTAACAGAATCCAATTATTTTTAGGAAACTTCTATCCCTTATTGCATGTAGTCTTTGTGAGAGCATCAATCAAGGTGTCCTCCCCTCCCCAGCTAAGAAAAAGGCAAAGGATCCAAGTTAGACTGATAAAACTCTCTCCTGGAAATGTAAATCTGGAGCACTGTGATACAAAGACACTGGGGGTCTATTAATTTCAATGACTTCACTTCAAAAGGATATAGGATAGTTGCTGCTACTTGGATTGTAAGAAAGTATAATCTGAAAGCAGTAGTTTCCAAAGTTAAGAAAAAAATGAAAAACTTTTCTGGAGGTCGGACTACCAGATGCCAGTGATTACCCTTCTACTACACAATGGTTTGGGGGCGGGGTGGGGGGAGAGACTGGAAAAAAGACGGCCTTCTTTTCAGAGTGACCTAGTAGAGGAATTCCATTACCTTAATGCACTTGGAGATCAGAAAGGCCTAAAGTCAAATTCCAGCTCTGCCACCTATTAGCTATAGAACTAGATCCTGCGCAAGCTAGTTACTAACCTCTTCGAGGTGCCTGGGTTTTTTCACCCACTTTTAGAGTATGATGTGTAAACTGGAGATAAATCATGTAAAATATCTAATAATAAATCTGATAAATAGGAAATCAACAAACACGAGTTATTGCTTCTGCTCAAATATTCTGGTATTTAAAACTTCACCAGGCTGCATTACATTATTCATATGGCATTACTCTTAACCCAAAGAATGACAAAATGACAAATTGGCGGGGGGGGGGGAATGTCTTACAAATTTGAACAACGAGCTCTTCTACAATTGTATATTAAGCTAAAATCCTGTAGATTTTTCAATAGATAATTTAATCCACTATGCCCACCTGGTATGGACACAGAAACACATTTCTAAAATCTATGGTCAATAACCAATCTTTCTATGAAATGAACATTTTGTAATTCAAATATCACCAACAATATTTCAATAGTTCAAGTATCACCAACATTAAAACCGCTCAGTAAGCAAGAAAAATTATCGAATTGAGCTATTAACTGAGTTGCAGTTTTCTTGCAAAAATAAATTTATCTTTTTTTTTTTTAAGATTTTATTTATTTGTCAGAGAGAGAGAGAGCGCGCACAAGCGGGGGAGTGGCAGGCAGAGGGAGAATCAGGCTCCCTGATGAGCAGGGAGCCTGATGTGGGACTCGATCCCAGGACCCCAGGATCATGACCTGAGCAGACGCTTAACTGATTGAGTCACCCAGGCACCCAAAAAGCTTAATTTTTTAAAGCAAGTTACAGAATTTTAATTTATTTGAAATAAAGACAGAGAGCACAAGCAGAGCGGGGGCAGGGCGGGGCGGGCAGAGGTAGAAGGAGAAGCAGACTTTCCACTGAGCAGGGAGGCCGACATAGGGCTGGATCCCAGGGTCCTGGGATCGAGTCCCACATCGGGCTCTCTGCTCCTTGGGAGCCTGCTTCTCCCTCTGCCTCTGTCTCTCATGAATAAATAAATAAAAATCTTTAAAAAAAAAAAAAATGGAATCATACAATATGTAGTTTTTTGTATTTGAGTTCTTTTATTTAGCATAATGTTTTCAAGGTTCATCCATGTTGCAGCACATATTAGTACTTCATTACTTGTTATGAGTGCATATTACATTTATGGATATTCTGCATTTTATTTATCCATTCACCCACTGATGGACATTTAGATTGTTTCCTCCTTTTGGCTATTATGAAAAATGCTTCTATAAACAGTTAAGTAAAAAATTCATATATACCTATGTAAACAAAAATTCATTTACCAATATCTGTAATCTAAACAAAAAAGAGTTGGTCTTTTCAACAAATGATGCTGGGACAACTGGCTATCCACATGCAAAAGAATAAAGCTGGACGTGTACTTCACACTAACAAAAATTAACTCAAAATGGATCACAGATCTAAATGTAAGGGCTAACTAAAACTATAAAACTCTTAAAAGAAAACAGAGGAGTAAATGCTTATGACCTTGGGTTAGGCAGTGGTTTTGCAAATAGAACACCAAAGCACAAGTGACAAAAGAAATAAGAGATAAACTAGACTACATCAGAGTTTTAAAAAATCTTTCACACCTAGAAGCCAGACACTATTATCTATCTGGTATCTAATAACAATAAAACAATATCTACATTGTTCTTGGCACTTGGCCCACCAGATATTGTTCTTGGCACTTTACATATATTAGCTCATTTAATCCTCACAACAACCCCATGAAATAAGTATTACTCCATTTCATAAATTAGAAAAACAAAACACAGAGAGTTAAGGTCATACATCTACAAAGTAATTAACAGGGATTCAAATTCAAGCAGTGTGATTCCAAAGGCATTTCTTACCACTATTGAATACTGACTAAAAAATAATCTCATGGTTAGTTTGCCTGCATATGTATACTATAAGATATGTGGACACTCTTCTCCCCTAGTAAGTTAAGAACTCTTAGGTAGTGCCTTTTCCCAAAACACTTGTGCACATGCACTTAGCTTTCAAACAATTAATGCAATCCTACCCTTCACCATTATTATCGCTCTTTGCCTTTGGTTCCAGACCACTTGTCCTATATTAATTAAAATGCTATATTGAAAAACTCTTGGGCACTGCTTTGCTACCAGCACTCACATCCCTATGTTTTAGCAGGGGTCTATGACAATAACACATCCCATTCTCATCATCAGGTTGTTCCAGATTCATTTGGGGCCCTAAGAAGCCTACCTTTACCCCAGGGAGAGCTAACTGCCCCTCCAGGTATATACTTAGAAACTGTTTTTCAAACTTTTGTGACTGTGGCCCATAGCAAGAAACATTTCTCACTGACATAGTGAGAAAAGTATACAGATATGTACCCAAGTAAAACCAAAGCTTAGTATACTTACTTTTTGGCAAATATAGTCATACTTTACTATTTTCTTTCTCTTTTTTTGATACTAGTCACAACCCAGTTGATTTCAAGACCAACATGTTAAAATCTGCAATTTGACAAACACTGAACTAAAATACAGACATTAACAAAATTATCTGCTTTTCCACAAAAAACATTTATATTCCCACCCACTAACCCTCAATATATATTTGCTAAAGTGAACTGGAAAAAAAAAAAAAAAGTACCTGTTACTCCTTAAACTAAGCTTATTAGTAAATTTCAGTTACTCATGTTCAGCAGCCTGTCTTTTCTCCAAGGGAGTAGCCAAATAGTAGGCTGGGATGAAAAAGTAGGTATACATTTATTTACTTAAGACTAGAACTTATTATGTCTAGACTCCATCTCAAAAGATGTGGGAGCTGTGATCCTTGGCATTTAAAGTCACAACGCAAACTACTGTCCTATCACACACACGCAAGCACACACACACATACACACAACATATACACTTTTTTTAAATTATGAAGGAAGACAGGCAGAAATCCAAAATTCTACATATTCTGACTACCCACTTTCTTCTGTATATTAAGAACAGGAAGTCTAGTCCCAGTTGTGTTTTGGTTTTTTTTTTCCCTTCCCTCTGTGACCTTACTGATAAGAAATGGTCATCCTGGTGAGGGAGGAGAAAGTAAATGTAAGTTGATAATGGAAGTTCCAGAATGTTAGCAGACTCCCAAATGAAAGATTAAAAAGGTATGGCAAGCGCAGTGCTAAGTTCTTAGTAGGTGGTCAATTAAATGTCCACTGGCGAAATGAATAAAGTATATGCTCTTGAAATTTGTCCTGCCATCCACAGTCATATTTAACTAGGATTTAAACTGTAAAGACTTGGAAATTAAAACCAAATCCCAAAGAAGTTGACCAAAGATACACAACCAGTCAGTAGCAATGCGGAGTCCATTACTCAATTCACTGTTTTCTTCTCTGCTCCATTGCCATCCCAAAATAAAAAGCCTACATCCTTAGGTAGAGATGATAAAGTGGGTATTAAGACACCTGTATAATTGGAAACAAATTTCATGTTCATTTATCATCTCTGAATGTAAGATAATTTGTATATTACATGAATAAAAGACAAAATTTGCTTTCTTAAGTGGCAAGAGGAATAAATGACAGAAACAAAATCTTTTTGATTTAATTAAGGTTGTAATGGACTCCAAAAAATTACAAATTAAACATGTGTTTATTTAAAAACAAAACCAAAACTTTAAAATATAATTTAAGCCACCAGTCTCCTGTGGCTTTGTGTAGGCACAAAGCAGAGACCTCAATGCCAGGAAAATAGCCAAAATTACAAACCTACTCAACATGGCAGGAGATGTGCTCACATTTTGAAATCCTGATACACAAAGCATTTCTGACTTAACAACAAGCCGTGAGGTATAAAAAAAAAATCATAGTAAAGTGTTGGTTATTTTTAGAAAATAGAGCTAGATAGTAATGTAATATGAACCAGATTTTATTGAAGGTTTTAAATTCAGATACTACGAGCAAAATAAATTTAAACACAGGCTTTGTTTTTATACTATTGTTTTAGAATACAAAGAGTTTCTGACATCAAATAAAGAATATTTGTTCTTTTAATTTACAGACACTTAGATGAATAAATCTGTAAGAAGAGATTTAATTTTCTAGTTGGCTAAAAGAGGTAATGGAAATAAAATAAGGACCTGGACCCTAAACTCATTTTACAAAGAGCCTACAGAGAATGGGGAGACCTGGGTGAATCAGTTGGTTAAGCATCTGCCTTTGGCTCAGGTCATGATCCCAGGGTCCTGGGATGGAGCCCACATCAGGCTTCCTGCTCAGTGGAAAGTCTGCCTCTCCCTCTCCCTCTGCCGGCCGCTCCCTCTGCTTGTTCTCTCTCTCTCTGGCAAACAAACAAACAAATAAATAAATAAAAACTTAAAAAGTCAGTTGTAAGACATCCAGAGAAACATAAAAAAAAAAAAAAAAAAAAGAGCCTACAGAATGACACTTCAGCAGTAAAATATCACCTATCACCTGGATTTCCAAATAATGTGCCCAAAAATGCTAACTAATGATACTTTTTGGAGGAAATAAAAATGAAAAAACTCATCTATTATAACAGTAACAAAAAAAGCTTTACTCAAATACATTTCTGAGCTAAAGAATATCACAAAATAACTTCAGGCAGAAACTTAATAAGACCCCAAACATTTATTTCAATAGGAAGTCCCCATATTTTGTGCTTTAAGACCATCATTAGTCCGGCATTCAAGCTCCTCTAGGATCTGGCACTCTTCTGCCTAGCTATACTGCCCCCTTAACTGACCTACTGATAAAACAAAACTAATCAGGAAACAACATACTAGGCATTTACTCCCATCAGAGCATTTACTCATTCTATCCTCTCTACCAGGAGTGTCCTATCAAATTCCCTTGTGCACTTGAAAACTTGGCCTACTTTGAATAGCACTTGTCAAAAGGAGACTGATCTCTTCCTCCCCTAAAATCCCACAGACCACGCACTCTATACCATTCACTAGAAATTTATTTACTTCCTTGGGCTTTGTTTCTTTGTTTTTAAACTTGGGAAGCTTTTTTTTTTGCCCTGCCAGGCTCCAAATGCCAAGTATTATAGGGATATACATAGTGAGAAGCAGTATTTCCCCGTAATTGGAGTATAAGCCTTATCATCTGGATTGAATCCTGACTTCTCTTTATGATTTCTTTCAGTTTTGTCAACAGGAAAATGGGGATCATAATAGTACCTAAGTCACAAATCTATGAGGAGGAATTAAATGATTTGTTACACATGAATGAATATACCTAAAGCACTTACAAAAGTATCTGGCAAATAGCAGTAAATTCTATACTAAGTATTAGCTATTATTAATATTACTATTACTACCACCATCATTCTCCACAGCACCTAATAGTACCTTATATATACAAGAACTCAATAAATACTTGAATGAAACATTTAATATTCAAATAATTTTTAAAGATTCTCTCATGGAGTAAAAGGAGGCTCAAAGTCCAAAAGATCAAATCCAAAAGAAAGGCCTGGTAGAAGAAAAGAATTCAACTCCCCAAACTAATTAAACTTCATGAACAAATTAAGAAAAAGTCAAAGTATTAAAATTAACAATCCAAATGAACCAAGTGTTTTATTTTTTTCCTTATAAAAATGGAAGAGACACCGTATGAAAAAACTTGATAGTTTCTGTATGAAAAAACTTGATAGTTTCTGTATATTTAGAAAACGGCTATTTCTAAAATGCCATCTTAATTTCTAATCTATCAACAATGTATTAATTCTACGTTTAATTTACTTATATTTCCAGTCTCTATATTATCCACTTAAGTAGAAAGCTTCATCATTTACCATCTCACCTTGAAAAATAGAACTGAATTTTATTTACTCCACAAAGGTAATCCCTAACTTTAGTGCTCAGAGATTCACTAACAGATTCATATTTACTTTATTGATATCCTTTACGATTTTACATTTTGACTATCTGCCTCTTCATTCTTCATCAGCCTAAAGAGATATTTCTAGTCATTATAATTTTGCCCTTATAGGAAAGCTGATTCAGTTTTCTTGATTTATGCTAGCTGCTTGTTTCTACATCTCCAGTTCCTTTGTGTTGACCCATGTCTACAATAGGTCATAAATTATGGAAAACAAATAACCTCTTATCCATAGATATCAGGATACCACAGCACAGTCAAGTGAGCCTAATAACTGACTGATCTGTACTACAAAGACACAATGTTACTTTCAAATAAGATTGGTTTCTATTACAGTAAGTCTCATCAAGGGATAAGGAACCTATTTGGGCTGCCAAGAATGTGCCTGATTGACCTTAAGCAAGATTCCTAAAGACCATTTATGAAATTGTAAGAGAAACAAAAAGCTTATGTTTTAGTAATAACCACATCAATAACCATGCCTTACTCTCACATAAGCTTTAGCTTATTTCTTATTATTTGCATATCTCATACAGAAATGGAGTCCATAGTAAGTTCAGTCAAAGACTGTCAAGCTTAACACTGGGAATTTAAATTTCCCAAGCCCAGGTTTTCTGGTTTATCACCATCAACAAACAGATGTTGTAATAGCTCAGAGAAAACACAGTTTGTCTTGTTTTACAGTTTAATTACTGATTAACAAATACTGTGACATTTGAACAGTCACCATTCATTCACATTGCTTCCTGTTTAAAGAAATCCTTACCAGAAAAGGAATGATGAAAACACAGGAAAAAGGAGAGTTTATGAACATATGAAGAATTGAAAAATTAAAAAACAAAACAAAAAACCTCTGGGTGGTAAGATTATGAGAAATTTTTATTTTCTTTCTATGCTTTTAAATATTTCCCCAAATGTTTAAAATATGTATACATACTTATATAGAGAAATTATATTGAGAGCAACTCTGTAAGAGAAAGTACACTATATGTTAACATGATCTTCATATAGTTTTTCTCAAAATCTGAAAAGCAAGCTTTTACTAACAACAGAATACTATAGGATATTCTATGTTACAACTGTTCAGAGCCTAAAATAGTGTCTAGCAGACACAATGCAATCAATAAATTTTTGCTGAATACCTTAACATTTTCTAATCCTAATGGAACTGAATACTAAAAAAAAAAAGGTGTTATCAGAATACAAATTATATTTTAAATAAGGCAGGCTAAATATGCTCAGGAAAATCATGACTTCCTTTTTTGCTTCATAAATAAAAGTTTGGGTTAAAACATAAAATGAGTTTATAATATCACGCAGTAATTCAAATTAACGTGGCTCAAAAATGAAATTACCTAAGAGATTTTTCTTAAGGTTCAATTTTTCTCTAGAACAACTACCAACCAGTCTATTTTTAGATTAGTTTAAGAAAAATTTTAAAAGGACAGTTTTATTAACATGTAATCAGTTTTATGAAGACCCAGGCAGTACCTTCTAAACGATTTACATGAATGCTGGGTGCTTTTCCGGTTTTTACAAATTATTGACTATTATTTTTTCTGGTGTGTAAAAATTACCCTCATTGTTTTTATCAATTTTTATGAAATACCTGTAGAAGACAATGTAGTTTAATGTTAATCAGCTAAAATACCTATTAAATGAAAAATACTAATATAAAAATTGTTCATCTTTATTGCCATTTTAAAGTGTTCTAAAATGTAGGCAGAGCTTTTACTATAAATTTACTTTGTGGTGGCAAAAGCTACATGGTAACTGGCAGCAGCTGAAACATACAGGTGCACAGACACACATTTGATTTCTCTGTATAAATTAAAGGAAACACATAAGTTTTCCAAAGGAAGAAAAACATTACTTTTTAGGTGCTAACATGACTCTAGTTAGCTGTAAAAGCGGATTAATTCATTTTTGCAGTTAAATAGAAAGAGGATTTTCACATAGAAGATGGAGTCAGAGTCCGAGTCTGAGTCCAATGTGATCTGAAGCAGTACTAATCTGCACAGAGAAAACAATCAGAGACGACTACAGAGCTAGCTACTCAGAAGGCTCCATTTGCCCCTTACTAACATTCCAGGGCAACTAAACAACATACTGCAATATTTAAAGGACAATCCAGGACCTGTTTAAACTAGAGAACCGCCCAGCCACATGCAAAACATACCAACAGAGGCTTCACAGCAAGGGATGGTATTACCTCTTTTATGTAATTCCCTCAAGGGAATACAGTCTCCTCCCCCGTCATAAGGCAAATAGGGATCGGAAGAAGCATCCATGATTACAATTTTTAAAAAGAAGAAGAAAAAGAAAAAGAAAAGCTCGCTAGCTTAAAAAAACACTGCCATTTCTTCCACCCCTGCGGCAGCAGGCGAGGGAGATGCCATATTTGATGAGGGTTAGAACTGTATGTAGTTCGACTCGCTGAAGCAACTGGGTTCTTCCACAGTGGATGATGTCATCAAAGGGAAATTATTGCAGCCTGGTTGCTAGTGGCTACAATCTAGCAAGGCTTAGAGGCGGAACAGCCTTCTTAATCAGGTCCTGCTACGTATGATGATGACTAAGCTCCAAGTATAACAGACAAAACTGGTTTGAGAATTTTAAAGCACTCACAATACAGCTTCTATAACATCAGTGGCAACTATAGCAAAACAATAAAAACATTCTTTTCCATTTTAAGATAAACATAAGGGACACAAAGTAATACGGAGATGTGAAAAGGAAATACTGGATGTAGACAATGCCCCTTTTCATTTCTGATGTAGAAAAATGGAAGGAACATACTAGTAAGAGTGTATGCTTTTATAATAGAAATTTACTAATTTTTATATACATGCCAAAGGCTTCAAGAGACTTGGTTTTAAAAGTCTATTCTTAATGATCTGAAATGCAGTACAGACTTCTGTGGATTAAAAAATTTAGTAACTGAACAGTTGAATAGTGTATCCCCCTAATCCCCTCCAGCAGCCTCTTGTTTCCTTCCTTTAAGGAACTAACTAGTAAGACATTCTAGCTTTTGAGAAGAAAACTTATCAACATACCAAGTAATTTAGCTATTATTTGTGAAACTGCAAAAAGATCTACTAGGTAGGAGATTTTTCTCTCATATCTTCCTACTTTTCCTGCCTCACAAAGATTCTGTGCTTCAGGGGGAAAAAAAAAAAGGCTTTTAGTAAAATGTGTCTCAAAGTGTAAATAGGTTTAATAAAGTTTTATATTTCAAAAAGTTTGAACCTCGGAGAAAGCTAGCCCTTCTTATAAAATCTCACCTGAGATTTGGGAAAAGGGATTCTAGGAAAGAAATATAGGCTAGATAAAAGACTACAATAAGAATATTCTATCTAATTCTGATTTTGGCTATTAACATTTACTATAAGACTGTGGGCGGGGGTTTTTTTGTTTTGTTTTCTCTATTTTTCAAATTTTGATTTTTTTTTTAAACAAGTAAAGTTTTGACAATGAGCTAACTTTACCAAATTAACTAAACGTAAATGTCTTCCTTTGTGGTCCTTTGGTACATAAATTCTACTATTATAAGACTTTTAAAAAATATATGCCATATAGCATTCATGAATAACTTAGTTTTTATTATACAATTGTTCCACACCTTTATGTAAAATGAAAATCTATCTATAAGTTTTCCTGGTATTTGTAGGCACTCTCTTGTTTTTCCTGATTCACAACTTAGTCTTAAAGGAAAAATGAAAATTAGAGCTAGCTAGCATTAACTAGAGGAGGAAGAATACCTTCCCTATAAAATATACTGACCATGTTGCATAAGTAACTTTTGTAACGTAAGAACAAAATTTTGAATTATTTTTAAGAAACAGAACTTTTGTATATGTATATGAGAATATATAATATATAAATTGTATAAAGTCTAGAATGAGACACACCAAACTCTTAATAATCGTTATCAATAAGGAAGGAAAGAGGTAGAAGTGGGGAGGATCATGGTACATTTGGTTTTTACTTTATGTAGTTCCACAGTTTTAATTTTTAAACAAATATATTACTTACTATTGAAATTTTTAATAATTATGCTACTTTTGTAATAATAAATCTAAAGGTTAAAAAATTCTTCAAAAGTAAACAAATCTCTCATGTTTAAGGGGTCCATGGCTGCACTTTTGTTTAAAGTAAAAGAATTATTACTCAGGCTAAAGGACTTTAGAAAAGGACAAGGTAGATTGGAAGGTGTGGCAAAAGAGGACTTTGACACAGATTAGGCATTATCAGATTAATAAACTGAATTACAGTCAGCATGGGGCTCAAGTGGAAAGAGAACAAAAGACAAATTTAAGAATTCACAGGCACAGATGGGGGTGTTCCATAGGGGGATGATACTCTGGAACATCTGAAGAACAAAAACACTAAAGTGGCGGGCGCCTGGGTGGCTCAGTTGGTTAAGCGACTGCCTTCGGCTCAGGTCATGATCCTGGAGTCCCGGGATCGAGTCCCGCATCGGGCTCCCTGCTCGGCGGGGAGTCTGCTTCTCCCTCTGACCCTCCCCCCTCTCATGCTCTCTCTCTCTCATTCTCTCTCTCAAATAAATAAATAAAATCTTAAAAAAAAAACACTAAAGTGGCAACACAAAAAAGGACTTAAAAATTCAGAAGGGGAAGATATTTCTACTTCCAAATGCACCTTCGATTCTAACCTCAACTTGATGTGGGATTCCAGATAAACCATAACCTCTCTGAGGTGTGTAAATCAGGGAGGTAGAACAGATGACTACAGTATTCTAACTATACACATATAACTACAGTATTACAATGCTCAATCTTTAAGTCCCTTCTAACACACATGATCCAAGAAATCTACAACATTAGAAGTACTTTAAAAAAAAAACAAAAAATGGGGGCACCTGGATGGCTCAGTTGGTTAAACGTATGTCTTCAGCTCAGGTCACGGTCTCAGGGTCCTGGGATGGACCCTGCCTTGAGCCCCATGTGGGGCTCTCTGCACAGCGGGGAGTCTGCTTCTCCCTCTCCCTCTGTCCTCTCTCTCCCTCTCATGCTCTCTCAAATAAAAATAAATAAAATCTTTAAAGAAAAAAGTGTTTTTTGCCTTTATATCTAACTACCAATTTACAGGAAGTACAGGAAACAGAGAAACGTGTTAAATGACAGCTCAGGAACATAATCAGGAAAACCCAAACTGCGAAACAAATGACCTAATTTCTTCAACAAATATATAGTAAGAAAAAAAAGGGAAGGGGGGAAGCCTAAGGAATTAAAACAAAGCAAAACAAGATTTAAAAGATACATCTATCTCAAAGTACAATTTTTTATGAAACAACTGGAGAAACAGAAAATAAACGATATGTGATTTTAAGCAATCATATATTTTAGATGTGATAATAGCCTTTAAAAGAATTCTCATCTTTTAGAGCTACATAATGAAATATATAACTGTACAAGAGCTAAAAAGGGTAAAAACAGATTTTATTCAGGACTACTGCAAAAGGGAAAAAAAATCTTAATACAGAATGTGGCTCAATTCCCAATACAACAAGAAACACTGGGAATTTATAGCCAAGGAGAAGGGGTTGGGGGTGTTGAGTGGATGGAAAATTACTAAGAGGAAACATCTGGGGTAAGGGGGATTCTGGCTAAACAGATCTAACAGAGTTCTTGCTGAAGGCAGCCCAGGGTGATAGGATATCACCAAGAGGATGGTGGGGGATGAGGAACCCAAGGGTGTTAAGGGTACAGGATTCTGGCTAAGCCAATTTGACCAAGATCATTGCCAAAACGGAGCAATATAAAAACAGACTCGTAAGACCAAAGTTGCGACCCGGTTGGGAAGAGAATCCAGATGAGCCTGACTAAAGTTTGATCAAGGTGAGACTCTATCAGTATAATATCTATCTATCTAAAATGATATGATGCTTCAGATGTATTTCAAAATAATAGAAAGTATATCTATCTAAAATGATATGATGCTTCAGATGTATTTCAAAATAACAGAAAGAAGATGAAACAAAATTAGCCATGAACTGATAATTATTTAAGTGTTGAGAACAAAAAGGTACATAATCTCTTCCCTGTACCTTTGGATATGTTCTAAATTTTCTATAATAAAAGATACTTTTTAAAGAAATGCTTATAAATAAAATCACTTATATGAGATAAACATTAACAAAAAATTACATCCTTTACTCCTCAAACTGAATATATTACTACTAGAAGTGTCAGATTAACTTTAGTTTATATTCCATTAAGTATAGCTGCTTTACATTTATATTTGACACATTACATGACATTAAACTTTGTCAATTCTCCTCCCTGAGCAAAAGCATCAGGGGGGAAAAAAAGGTAGCAAAGCTTTCAAGAAAGACAATCAATTCAAGCTACATAGTTAGCTGCAAAGTTACTGCAGCACAAAAGAAAGAGGACATGGAAATTCTTCAGAAATGACAAGCCAGAAAATAAACTGAAAAAACACAGAATGCTTTTGCAATATTCATACCTCACAAACATAAAATGTTATAGTTCTCAACATGGCTATCTGGTTACCCAAATAATGTATCTTAAGATTAAAAACACGAAGAAGAGTTTCTTTCATAAATATCATACAATGATCATTTTTCAAAATCAGAACCAAAAAATACAAAAAAAAAGAAAGAAAGAAAGAAAGAACCAAAATGGCCAATATTTTTAATGTCTAAGCAATTCCTTCGCCAAGAAATTTGTCAAGGGTTGGGGCGCCTGGGTAGCTCAGTTGTTAAGCGTCTGCCTTCAGCTCAGGTCATGATCCCAGGGTCCTGGGCTTGAGCCCCACATTGGGCTCCCTGCTTGGCGGGGAGCCTGCTTCTCCCTCAACCACTCCCCCTGCTTGTGTTCCCTCTCTCACTGTGTCTCTCTCTGTCAAATAAATAAAATATTTAAAAAAATAAAATAAAATAGTCACATAATTATTTTAAGGCCATGGTAAGAAAGTACTGGTTCTGGGGTGCCTGGGTGGCTCAGTTGTTAAGCATCTGCCTTCGGCTCAGGACATGGTCCCAGGGTTCTGGGATCGAGTCCCACATCGGGCTCCCTTCTCAGCAGGAAGCCTGCTTCTCCCTCTCCCACTCCCCCTGCTTGTGTTCCCTCTCTCGCTGTCTCTCTCTGTCAAAAAATAAATAAAATCTTAAAAAAAGAAATTTATCAAGGGCTGCCTGGGTAGCAGAGTTGATTAAGCATCTGACTCTTAGTTTCAGCTTAGGTCCTGACCTCAGAGTCCTGAGATCGAGCCCCACATTGGACTCCACAGTCAGCACAGAGTCTGCTTGAGATTCTCTCCCTCTCCCTTTGCCCCTCCCCCCCCAGTCATGTTTTCTCTCTCTCTAAAATACATAAATCTTAAAAAAAAAAAAGAAATTTGTCAAATATCCTCATGCATGTACACAAACTGGTACAAAGACGGAGTAAAAGACTATTTTAAGAGTTCTAAGTTTTAGGGCGCCTGGGTGGCTCAGTTGGTTAAGCGACTGCCTTCAGCTCAGGTCATGATCCTGGAGTCCCTGGATCAAGTCCCGCATCAAGCTCCCTGCTCGGCAGGGAGTCTGCTTCTCCCTCTGACCCTCCCCACTCTCATGTGCTCTCTCTCATTCTCTCTCTCTCAAATAAATAAATAAAATCTTTAAAAAAAAAATTCTTAAAAAAAAAAGAGTTCTAAGTTTTAGAAATATTGAAATGCAAATATAACAATATTTACATTAAGTGTAAATACACTAAAATATTCCATTTAAAAGATAAACACTATCTCATTGGATGTTTAAAAGCCAACTATGTAATTATGAGAATACCAGCTAAAACATACCAATGCAGAAAGGCTGAGAGTAAAAGGATTGAAAAAAATAGAGCATGCAATCCCTAATCCAAAGAAAACTGGGGAGCTATATTGATATCAAAGGGCATTTTAAAGAAAACAGTATAATTGAAAATAAAGAGAGTCACTTAAAAGTAAAAGTAAGGTGGTTCAATTCACCAGGAAGAAATGACCTAATAACATGAAATCAAAGTATAAGCAAAAATTAACAGAATGACAAGAAGTGGTAGTAGATAAATCTACAAATACAGTGAAAATTTTTAATGCATTGCTATCACCTAATAGAAACAAACAGGGAGAAAAACCAGTAGGAAAACAAGAGATTTCAACACTAGAGTACCAAACTTTACGTGATGGACATAGAGGAAAAACATTAACCAAAAGCTTCACATTACTCTTCCATAGCATAGGGGGAACACTGACAAAAACAGACTTTTTCCTGGGCCACAGTGCAAGCTTCAAAAAATTTCAACACGTCAATATTACACGATGTATATTCTTTGACAACAATGCAATAATGTTCTAAATCAACTTGAAACAACCAGAAATTCCTCATATGTTTGGAAATTATTTTTTAATTATTTTTAATTATTTTAAATCAACTTGAAACAACCAGAAATTCCTCATATGTTTGGATATCTGTAAGTCAAAACAGATATCATTATGGAACTTAAAAATTATTTTTAATTTGTGATGATAATAAAGGCCTATGACATGAAGATAAAAACAGTATTGGGAGGGACATTCACATAAATGTATTCATCTGAAAAGAAGCTTAAAATTAAGAAGCTAACCTTTCATTTCAATTAGTTAGGGGAAAAAAAAATACAGCAAAATAAGCCCAAAGAACGTAGAACAAAATGTGATCAGAAACTAATGAAGCAGAAAACAAACACAAATTAAAAAAAAAAAAAACACAAAGGCAACGCTAGTCCATTGGAAAGACTGATTAATAAATCTACAGTGATACTGATTAATACGGTGAACAGCAAAGAAGATAAGGAAGGGGAAAAGGAGGGAAGGAGAAGACAATGAGAGCACAAATAACCACTATTAGGAAGAAAAAAAAGACAAGACTACAGTAACTGCAGGCATTCAAATGACTTTACACCAATACAATTTTTAAGTAAAAAGGTAAATTTTGAAAAAAAATACAGTTTATCAAACAGATCTAGAAACAAACAGAAAATCAGAATAGTGCTATAACTATTAAAGAATTCGAAATATAATTTAAAACCTTCCTACAAAGAAAATTCTAAGCCTGGAGTTTCACTGGCAAATTCTACTAAAATTTAGGAAGAAAAAAATAATGCCAGCCTTTTATTAACCACTCCAGAGACTAGAAAAAGAAGGCATTATCTACAACTCACTTTATGAGAGGAATATAACCTTGATACCAAAATGAGAACAGAATGACAAAGGAAAGCTACCAGCAATCCGTTATGAACAGATGTAAAAATCCTAAACAAAAGTAAACCAAACCCAGCAATTTATATATAAAAGAAAAACCTAAAACAATACACTACTACATCAATGATCAAACTGAGTTTATACAAGGAATGCAAGTTGGCTTAAGCACCTGAAAATCAACTGTTTATTAACAGAAACAAAGGAGATATAAATCAAATGATCATTGCAAAAAATGGAAGGAAAATGATAAATTCAACAACCATTCATGATTTTAAATTATATATTCTTAAATCAACCAGGAATGGATGTAAACCTGTTTAATCTGATAAAAGATAACACAAAATCTCAGATTAACATCATACTTAAATTTGAAGATGAATACTGAATGGTGAAACTTCAGGATCAGAACAAGACAAAAAATGCCGGCAATCACCATTTCCATTCAACTGTTTACTAGAGGACCTAGCCAGTGCAGTTAAGCAAGAGGGGAAAGGGTAGGGAAAACTATAAAGACTAGGAAGAAACAAAATGGTCACTATTTGCCAATGATACAACTATATACTTAAAAGACATCACAAATAGGTCATTATAATTAGGGTTATGCAAGGTTGATGAATTTTAAAAAATCAATATTCAAAAGCTGTATTTCAAAATATGCCAGCAGATAGAATATTAAATTTAAAGATAAAAATAGCATTAAATACCAATAGCATTATAAAAATAACCTAGGAATGAGTGTAACAAATAATGAAGACAAATAATGACTAAAACTTTATTGGAAGACATTTAAAAAGACTTAAGTATATAGAAGGGCATACCATGTTCAAGAATTAGATTCAAACTGAACTACAGACTCAATTAAATGCCAATCAAAAACCTGAAAGAAGACTTTACCTCTGTTTTGACCTTAGTCTGTACTTTCTAACTGATTAAGTTCTTCTTTCCAGCTTAGGCAACCAACCCAATGGGCAAAGCATCCTGTAACAGGAACTCAAACTACCCCTCAAGCAATAATAACTGCCTTGACACCAGCAAGACCCCATATTTTTTTACACCAAGACAATGATCAACCTGACTGACCTTTACGGCCCATGTTGCACGTCCCCATCAACCTTTGTCCCACATTCTCCTTATATAAACCTAGGAGTATTTTCTGCACTTTGGAGACAGTCTTTGAAACGTTAGTCCACTATCCTCCTGGCATTGGCCTCATTGAAATAAACTCCCTTCTTGTTTCAACCATCACTTGTCTCACTGCCTTCGAATTTTGTCAGTGGCGAGTGGCCAAACCTGGTCTGTTTGGGACCCCAGGAGCCAGGTGCTCTTGCATCCTTGGGCTCTAGTTACAAACCCAACAGGCTTTTTTATGACAAATGACACTAAAATTTACATAGAAATAAAGGCCCTAAAATAATCAAGACAATCTTAAAGTGAGAGGATTTGCTTTACCAGATACTGAGACTGTTTTAATCACAGTGACATTATAAACAGAATGCCTCTGGCATACAGCTAAAATAAATAAACAAACCAGTCACACAGAATAAAGAGTCAAGAAATAGATCCTCCTACATATGCGCCTTGATATACAGCAGAGGTTACATTATAGAAGAATGAATAAAAAATTATTTTCTTAGTAATTGGCATTAGGACAACTGGCTATCTATATGGAAAAAAATTAAATACACCTTAATCCATTCACCTACACATACATACACATACACACACACACACACACACATTCACACACCACTCAGGTAATTATAGACCTAAAGGCAAATATAGCTCTATAGTGAAAGGCAAATATAGCTCTTACAAAATAATACAGGAAAATATATTCATGATCTCAGGGTAGGGAAATTTTTCTTAAGATACAAAAATCATTCGCCATAAAGCAAAAGATTAATACACAGGACCATATTACAAGTAAGAATATTAGTTCATAATTTGTCCATTAGGAGAATGCTACAGACTGAATGTTTGTATCCCACCAAATTTTTACATTGAAAGTTAATCCCCAATGTGATGGTATTTGAAGGTGGGACCTTTGGGAGGTTATTAGGTCATGAGGGTGGTCAGAAATGGGATTAGTGCCCTTTCAAAGAGACTCTAGAGAGTTACCTCAAGGACACAGCAAAAAGATGGCAGACTATGAACCAGAAGCAACCCCTCCTTACCAGACCCTGAGTCAGCCAGTGTCTTGCTCTTGGACTTCCCAGCCTCCAAAACTGTAAGAAATAAACTGAAAACCATGTTTGTTGAAGTTACCCAGTCTGTAGTATTTTTGTTATAGCAGCCCAAAGAGACTACAACAGAAAATGAAACAAGACCCACAGAACAGAAAATATTTGTAACGATATGACCAACAAAAGCTTTTATATAGCAAATAAAGAACTTTTACAAATCTCTCAGACACTTTAACAGAAAAATGGGCAAATGACTTAAATAGGTACCTCAAAAAAATTTTTTAAATAGCCAATTAGAATGAAAAAATGCTCCTCAGTGACCAAGGAAATGCAAATCAAAACCACAATCTGAATCCATTACTTAGCCAATAGATGGACAAAATTAAGTGTGACAATATCAAGAGGTTGGTGAATGTGGAGCAAAGGAAGCTCTCCCGAGTGTAAATGGGAACACCACTATGGAAAATATAACCTATGCTGCAACAAATTCACGCCAAATGAAATTTACGCACATATCCACCAGAAGGAATGCAAAATAATCAAAGTAGCATTATTTGTAACCACCAAAAACTGCTGATAATTCAAAGATCCATCAGTATTAAAATAAACAGGTAAACTATGGTATATTCATAAAAAAGAATAATATAGTCTAGAGCAACATGGCAACAAACAACCTACTGCCTGCAATATAAAAGATTCTTGAAAATCACATTGCATAAACACAAGCAAGAAATTCATACCATATAATTCCATTCATTTAATAATCTGTAATTTTCCAAAACAGGCAATGCTAAATTATAATTTTAAGGACGTATACTTAGATCATCAAAAAAAAAAAAAGTTACAAAGAAAATATTTACCTCTAGGGAAAAGGGTTGTGATTGTTAAGGTACACGCAGGAGGCTTCTGAAGTATAGTAATGCTTTCTTTTCTTTTTTAAAGATTGATTGACTGATTGATTTTAAAGAGAGAGAGGGACAGAGAGAGAGCACATGTGTGTGCACACAGGCCTATGAGAGGGAGGAGAGGCAGAGGGAGAGAATCAAGCAGACTATCCCCTGAGCCCAAGGCAGGCTGGATCTCATGATCCATGAGATCATGACCTGAGCTGAAACTTAAGAGTTGGATGTTCAACCAACTAAGCCACCCAGTAGCCCCAATACTTTATTTTCTTAATCTGGTTATGCTGCAAAAGTCCCTGCTTTGTGATAACTCACTAAGCTGTAAAATTATGCTTTATGCATTTTTCTGGTATATGTTACATTTCACAATTCAAAAGTTTTGAGTTAGAAATTTATCCTATCTTTAATTCTATTAACATCTAATGTGGATTTATATTTATTTTTTTGCTTCCCTACCCTAAACCACTCTAGTCTAATCTTATTTATAGTCTCAATCAGTTACAGAAAACAAGTTTGTAAGTATGTACATTGACTTTTATTTGTTCTAAGCACAGCTTCTTCCAAGGAATTTCCTCTAAATGACGGTATGTTGGAACTGTTTAAGATCCATAGACTCCCCATGATTTTAAGTATTTACTTCACCATATGATGTTACAGGCTTAGCTCATAACTCCTGAAAGCTTTTTCAAATAGAATTCTTAATTGGACCCACAGCACAAAACATGATTTAACCAACTATTTTCTTAACTCTAAGAACAGTTCATAGGTAATGTTCTACATGCACAGGAGAAATGTGATGAGTTCATGACATTATGGTGAGACAGGTAGAGTACACACACAAAAATTATTCCTTGACTGAATTTCAGTTAACTTTCTGTGGACTTTTTAAAAAATTGTTTTTTATTTTATTTTTTTAAAGATTTTATTTATTTATTTGACAGAGAGAGAGACAGCGAGAGAGGGAACACAAGCAGGGGGAGTGGGAGAGGGAGAAGCAGGCTTCCCACCGAGAAGGGAGCCCAATGTGGGGCTCGATCCCAGGACCCTGGGACCATGTCCTGAGCCAAAGGCAGATGCTTAACGAAGGAGCCACCCAGGCGCCCCTCCAATGATTTCTTTAAAAGATTTATTTATTATTCTACAGGGAGTACGCACGAGTGTGCATATGTGGGGGGGGTGGGCAGAGGGAAAGAATCTCAAGCAGACTCCCACTGAGCGCAGAGCCCAATGCTGGGCTCGATACTGCAACCCTAGGACCATGACCTGAGCCGAAACCAAGAGTCAGTCGGACACTGAACTGACTGAGCCACCCAGGCGCCCCTCCAATGACCTTTGTGACGATAATCAGTATTTGGCTGGCTTTCCATTGGTATTTTAGGCTATTTTTATCAAGGTATCACTTTATAATACCAAGTTCTTTTTCTTTGTTCATTAGTAACATCTTCAATTACAGCACTTCATAAACTTAGTATGGGTTAGTTTTCCCTAAATGCATTACCTTGCTCTTACACAAACACACAAATTAGGGAAGTCCCTTAATCCACACATATTAGGTAGGTGAAATAGGTTGCTCTGACTGAAGTGACCTGGAGATGCAGGTGCAGAAAATGTTTACAAGGCAGTTGGCAACAGAATACAAAGAGTGTCAAATTTATTAAGAACATGACACTGCTTAGCCTAAGTATCACATGAACCTTAGAATTATTTATTTCTAAAAATAATTCTGAGTAGACCATTTGAAAGAGTTTTGACCTTTTTCCAATAGAGAGCCACTAAATGGTAGTGGTAGTATTTTTGGGGGGGGGGGGTAGTGGTAGTATTTTATTAACTTAATTTTAAGAATTTCTAAAAAACCCTTTACCGAGAAGATTCATGATATAACCATCTCATCATGCCTTTTTTTAAATTTTATTTTATTATGTTATGTTAGTCACCATACATTACATCATTAGTATTTGATGTAGTGTTCCAAGATTCATTGTTTGTGTATAACACCCAGTGCTCCATGCAGTACGTGCCCTCTTTAATACCCATCACCAGGCTAACCCATCCCCCAACCCCCCCCCCCCCC
>NC_058404.1:59092628-59224952 GCF_002201575.2 Neomonachus schauinslandi
TAGATAGCTTTGGGTAACATAGCTATTTTAACAGTATTTGTTCTTCCAATCCATGAGCATGGAATGTTTTTTCATTTCTTTGTGTCTTCCTCAATTTCTTTCATGAGTGTTCTATAGTTTTCAGAGTATAGATCCTTTTGGTTAGGTTTATTCCTAGGTATCTTATGGTTTTGGTGCTTGTTTTGGATGTTGTATAAATAATGTCATATTGTATTATTACCCTATAATTTGCTTTTAAAATTTTATATTGTATTCGTGATATTCATCCATGTTGATGAAAGTGGTTGGAGTTGGTTCATTTTACCTGCTAAAAAGTATCCCAATGAGGGGTGCCTGGGTGTCTTAGTCCAGTTAAGCGGCTGCCTTTGGCTCAGGTCGTGATCCTGGGGTCCTGAGATCAAGTCCTGCGTCAGGCTCCCTGCTCAGCCAGGAGTCTGCTTCTTCCTCTCCCTCTTCCCCTCCCTGTCACTCATGCTCTCTCTCTCTCACTTGCTCTCTCTCTCAAATAAATAAATAAAATCTTTTAAAATATAAATATATAAAGCATCCAAATGTATGAATACATCAATTTAATTTTCTACTGCCCTATCAATGATATTTGGAATAGTCCCAGTTTTTCCTTCTATGACAAACAATGGTGCTCATATACATCTCCTGATAGATACATGTATCAAGAATTTGTAATCCTGGGATGCCTGGGTGGCTCAGTCGGTTAAGTGGCTGCCTTTGGCCTGGGTCATGATCCCAGAGTCCTGGGATCGAGTCCCACATCAGGCTCCTTGCTCAGCAGGGAGCCTGCTTCTCCCTCTCTCTCCCTCTGCTTGTGCTCTGTCAAATAAATAAAATCTTAAAAAAAAAAGAATTTGTAATCCTATGGAATAAGATTACTGAGTTCTAAAAATATCTCAAATTTACAAGGTAATGTCAAATTACATTCCAAAGTATTTATATCAATTCATACATTTAACAATGGTATGACTTCCTATTGCACCACATGACCAATACTTACTACTGTCACTCTACCCAGTCTGAAATTTTTGGCCATCTTTCTTTTTTCTGCCCCTTTTACTTTCTCCTTTCCTTCTGGGACTCTCATTATGTGTATATTGTTGTACCAACTGTGTCTGCAGTGTTCACTTTTGAAAAAATTCACAAGTGAAAGCAAACATACAATATAGGTAGTATATCAATAACTTATAAAACTAGTATGAAGGTTAAAAGACAAAAGTAGTAAAATCAATTGTATCTGAAAAATTAAGGGATTTACAAAAGAAAAAATGTGAGATATGATATATACATAAAACATGGAGGAGGAGTAAAAATGTGGTGCTTTTATAATGTATTCAATCTCAAGAAATCATCAATTTAATATAAACTACTCTATGTTTAAGATTTTATCTATGAACCTTATGACAACCATAACCCCAAAACCTATAATAGGTACACAAAAAATAAAGAGAAAGTAATCCAAGCATAACACTAAAGAAAGTCACCAGTTACAAGGGAAGAGAGCAAGAGAAGAAGAAAGGAACAGAAAAGAACTACAAGAATAACTGGAAAACAGTGAACAAAATGGTAATAAGTACATACCTATCAATAATTACTTTAAATGTAAATGGTCTAAATGACCCCAATCAATTGGGATGCCTGGGTGGCTCAGTTAGTTAAGCATCTGCCTTCAGCTTAGGTCATGATCCCAGGGCCCTGGGATCAAGTCCCGCATCGGGCTCCTTGCTCAGCGGGGAGCCTGCTTCTCTCTCTGCCTGCTGCTCTCCCTGCTTGTGCTCTCTCTCTCTCTGATAAATAAATAAAATCTTAAAAAAAAAATAAATGCCCCAGCCAAAAGACATAGGGTGGTGGAATGGATTAAAAAAAAAAACAATGCCCATCCATATGCTGCCTACAAAAGACTCACTTGAGACCTAAGGATACATACGAATTGAAAGTGAAAGATTGGAAAAAGATATTCCATGTGGAATATTCTAAATGGAAGTGGGAAAAAAAAGGTTGGATTAATGATACTTATATCAGTCAAAATAGATCAGGTAAGATAAGGATGTCCACTCTCACACTTCTATTCAACATAGTACTGGAAATCCTAGCCACAGAAGTTAGACAAGAAAAAGAAATAAAAGGCATCCAGATTGAAAAGGAAGAAATAAAACTGCCACTATTTGCAGAAGACATACTACAAATAGAAAACCCTAAAGTCCCCACCAAAAAAACTACAGTAAATGAATTCAGTAAAATTGTAGGATAGAAAGCTAATATATAGAAATCTGTTGCATTTCTATACAATAATAATAAAGTAGCAGAAAGAGAAATTGAGAAGACAATCTCATTTGCAATTGCACCAAAAAGAATTAAATATCTATGAAGAAGTTTAACCAAGAAAGTGAAAGACTTATACTTTAACAACTATGAGACATTAATGGAAGAAATTGAAGAGGACACAGAGAAATGGAAAAATATAACATTCTCATGAATTGGAAGAATTAATATTGTTAAAATGTTCAGATTACCCAAAGCAACCTACAGATTCAATGCAATCCTTATCAAAATCCCAATAATTTTTTTTCAAATAACTAGGACAAATAATCCTAAAATTTTTATGGAATCACACACACACACACACACACACACAATCCAAATAGACAAAGCAATCTTGTGAAAGAACAACAAAGCTGGAGGTATCATAATCCCAGATTTCAAGATATACTACAAAGCTCTAGTAATCAAAATAGTATGGTACTAGCATAAAAATAGCAGATCAATGGAACAGAATAGAGAGCCCGGAGGGGTGCCTGGATGGCTGTTATTTGGGTGTCTGACTCTTGATCTCAGCTCAGGGTCATTAGTTCAAGCCCTACATTGAAACAAAACAACAACAACAACAGCAACAACAACAACAACAAAACATTCCCTCAAAAGAAACTCCAGGTCCAGATTGCTTAACAGATTAATTCTATCAAACATATAATAAAGAAATAATAGTAATTCTTCACAGACACTTTCAGAAAAATTGAAGAGGATGACATACTTGCCATTTCTTTTTATGAGGCCAGTATTATCCTGATACCAAAACCAATAAAAATTATAAAGAAAAAGAAGTACAGACTTAGTTTAAAAATTTATTTTTGTAAATCAAATCCAGCAATATTTAAAGGGATAATAAATCATCTTAATTATTTTTTTAAAAAAGCCAGATGATTATCTAATTAGGTACAAAGCCAAGAGCTAAGAAATGTGGCAACTTCCAGACTCTTGAAAAGGTAAGCAAAGCATCTCTAAAGTTTCCAAAAGGAATGCAGACCCACCAGTCCATTTTAGATCTCTGATCTGCATGACTATGAGATAGCAAATGAATGTTGTTTTAGGCCACTAATTTTGTGGTAATGTATTATATTGTAAACAAAAACAAAAATTAGTATAGATTTGGGTACCTGGAAGTTGAATGCTAGCATAACAAATACCTAAAGATGTGGGAGTGACTTGAAATCAGGCAGTGAGGAGAAGCTGAAAGAATTTTGAGGGGCATGGTGGTAAAAGTGTACGTTGCTTTGAGTAGACTGTTAATAGAAATATTGATGTTAAAGATGCTACTGCTGAGAATTCAGAATGAAATGAGGAACATTATGGAGAAATCCTAAATTGCCTTAGAGGAAGCCTAAATCACCATGAGCAAACAATAGAAATGTGGACATTAAGAATGTTGCTGGTGTGAGTTCAGAAAAGAGATGAGGAACATATTATTAGAAATTGGATGAAGAGAGGCCCTTGCAACATAGTGGCAGAATTTAGCAAATTGTGTCTTACAGTAATGGGAAAAGCAGAACTCATAAATAACGAACTTGGATATTTAGCTTAGGAGATTCCCAAGCCAAGTGTTGAAGGTGTTTCCTGGTTTCTTCTTTCTGCTTATAGTAAAATGTCGGAAGAAAGAGACTGAATTAGGTAAGAATCATAAAGCAAAAAGGAATTAAGACTTGGTTTAGGAAGTTCTTGTCCAGTCTAGATGGCAAAGGATGCTAAAATCCAGAGATGGCTGCTGAAAGCATGGCATAGAAAACAAAATTATGCAAGTTTGGCTTTACAACCCTTTGCTGAGACCTTGGAATGATTAAAAGGTCAGAACACAAGAGATTAAGGATGTACCTCACAGGTCTCAGTGAAACCAGAGCACCTCTAGGAAGCTTAAAAGCATTGTCTCTCAGTGATCTTAGTAGAAACCAACTATAGAGAAGGTGTTATCTCAAAAAGATCTGTGAATGTAGCTCTGCCAATGTTGTGAATCTACTTGAGATCCATGGATTCTTGGGAATTTTATATCAGCAGAAACACTTCCTGCTTGTACTGAAAGGCAGATGTGTACAAAATGGAAGAAGTCTGTCAGATCCTGAAAATTCTACAGGAATCCTGAAAAGCTGGCTTATAAAACTAATCATCTGGGAAATTAAAAAATGACTGAAGATGGGAACGAAGAGTGCAGAGGTGGGAGCTGAGAGGTCAGATGGCAGGGCCGAGGGACATGGAAGATTACTCCCAGTCCTTGTAACCTAATCAAGGTTCATCAGGTATAATTTGCCCACCTGGATTTCAAAACTACATTTGACCTGTGACTCCTTTTTACCTTCCAAGTTCCCCCTTTTGAACTGAGAAGTCTATAACTGTTATCCTGTTTGTCACACCATTGCATGTTGGGAGTGTTAGGGGCAGATAACTTGTCTCCTCAGTTTCATGGGTGCATAGAGGGCAAGGAATTATATCCAAAGAGTTGTACATAATAGAGCATACTCAGAGCTTCATCCACATCTGACTTAAATGATTTAGATGATAAGATTTTGGAATTTTGAACTGTTGCTATAATGGGATGAGATTTGGGGGACCATTGGATAAGAGTTAGTGTATTTTGCATGTGGGATGGACATGGATTATTGGGAGTCAGACTATGGTAGCCAGACTTCTAAGAAAGACCCTCAAAAACCCTCACCCTTATATATTCCCTTCCCCTTTGAGTGTGGGTGGAAACTAAATATAAAGAAATATTACTCTCATGGTTATTTTACATTATACAGCAAAAGAGAGATTACATAGGTGGAGTTAATATAATCATATGAAGGTTTTTTGTTTGTTTGTTTGTTTTGAGAGAGAGAGAGAGAATCTTAAGTAGGCTTCACGCCCAGTGTGGAGCCCGACTTGGGGCTTGATCTCACAACCCTGAGATCATGACCTGAGCGAAATCAAGTATTGGACACTTAACCAATTGAGCAACCCAGATGTCCCCATATGAGCCTTTTAAAAGCAGGGTTTTCCTTGGTCACAGAAAAGGAAGTCATTGAGGCTCAAAGCATGAGAAAGATTTGATGTGCTTGAAGATGAAGAGAGCCATGTGATGAGGAATAGTGGTGGCCTTCAGAATTTGACAGTGGTGGCCAACTGACAGCCAACAAGAAAATAGGGGCCTCATTCTTTCAACTACAAAGAATTGAATTCTGCCAACAACCTGAATGAATTTGGAAGTGAATTCTTTCCCAGAGGCCCCAAATAGGAGCCCAGTTGGGCCAACACTTTGACTTCAGCCTTGGGAGATCCTAAGCAGAAATCTAGTTGTGCTATGCCAGACTTCAGATGTAAAGATCTCTGAGATAATAAATGGATTTTGTTTTAAGTTGCTAAATTTGTAGTACTTTGTTATGCAGCAATAAAAATAATACACTATAATTCTTTATTTGTTTATTAATCTGTTTCTCCTTGCTGTTCTATCAGGTTTCATTTCAGGTCTTTTGAAGTTCTATTATCAGATGCATAAACATTTAAAAATTGTTATGTCCTCTTGAAACTTGATCCCTTTTTCATAAAATGACCCTCTTTTGTTATATTTCCAAGTACTTGTGGAGTTGCTTTCTAATAGTTTTATATTATTTTTGTTATTGTTCAACTTTTATTATTTTTGAATTGCCATTATTATTTCTTTTTTGACCCATGAGTTATTTAGAATTGTGTTTTTAAATTTCTAAACTTTTTTGCTTATTTTATTTTGTTGCATTGTGGTCAGAGAATATGGTCTATGTCAGGAGTTGGCAAAATTTTTCTGTAAAGAGCCAGATAGCATATAGTTTAAGCTTTGTGGGCCAATCAGTCTTTGTGCTACTATTCAACTCTGACATTGTAGTGCAAAAACAGCCATACATAAATAAATGAGCATGACTTGTTCCAATAAAACGTTATTCACAAAAACAGGTGGTGGGCTGGATTTGGCCCACAGACCATAGTTTTCTGAGTTTTTGCCTATATGATACCAGTTAGTTGAAATTTGTTGAGATACAGTTTTGCCTAAAAGAATGTGCATTCTGCAGACTTGACATCAACATTCTGTATACCCAGAGGGTAAACTGTTAATTTAGTGTTATTTATCTATTATTACCTATTGATTTTTATTGATTTTCTATCAATTACTGAGAAAGATGTGTTAAAATATCCCATAATAATGGTTTTGTGCATTTCTTCTTGTAGTTTTGTCCATTTTGCTTTGTATATTTTGAAGTGATCTTATTAGCATATATCATTCCTATAAATTGAATCTTTTGTGATAATATAATAATTTTCTCTTGAGGACATACAAGACAAAAAGCATACCTAGAGTTAAAGAACATTAGTAAATTGTAAAGTAAAAAGCATTCTTAGAGTAAATTCTCTCATCAGTGTTATCTCCTTGGTGTGTTAGAGTGGCTCATTCCAACTTGTGAGATCTGACTGTTAAATATTTAGGACTTTTTGAGCTGGTTGTTAAAACACTGATAACCTGAAATCAAACAGGATAAGAGTATTTACACCATAGAACTTGGCAGATACTACAAATCATATGTGCCATTATTTTAGCACACCACCGAGTCTAATCTACTCTTTAAAACTTCCATTGAATTTTTTCCCCTTTAAGTAAACTTGTTATTGGAGGAGATAAGATGGAGGAATAGTAGGGGACCTCGTTTCATCTGGTCCCTTGAATTTAGCTGAATATCTATCAAACCATTCTGAACACCCATGAATTCAGCCTGAGAGGTAAGAAAAATATATCTGGAACTCTCCAAGTAGAAAAGTGACTGCTTTTTGCAAGGTAGGAGGTGTGAAGACATGACGTGGGGAGATACTAGAAGATAAATGGAGGGGGGCAGGACCCTCCATAAGCTGGCTGCAGGAAAGTGATATAACCCCAGAGGGCAAAATTGGAACCCTTAGAAATCTGCTCCAGTGAGAGACATCCCTGTCTCAAGGGGGCTCAGAGGATGAAAAGGGCAGAATTCTAGGTGTGTCATTGTGGACTCAGGATCCCAGGAGTCACAGAATGAATGGGGGTGCCTGAACTGGTAGAGTGCCCAAGCAGTGGATTGGGGAAACTGGTTATGGTCAGTGAGCTCAGTAGGGGACTCTCAGCTTGGGTCACCATAAACTGTGAGCTGGGCCAGTCGGATGACCACTCTCTGGCTGAGCACCCTGAAAAGGACTGGAATGTGGGGGCTGTTTGCCATCCCCCAGGAGTGGCAAAACAGGTGCACCCATGACCAGGCAATAGCTCTCAGGGTGATGGCCCTGGAATGACAGTAGGGCAACACCCGGGACCAGTGGAGCAGGGTATGCACATGAGCCCGCAACTGCTCTCAGTCCCAAGGCACACAAGGGCAGTGACTCAGGTCCCTCAGACTCCCCCTGGGAGGATTACAGTGGGCACGCACCACAAGAGTCTACAGAGTTCAGCACACACAAAAGTGAAGACTGTTTGTCCCAGAGGGTTTACTGAAGAGGGGGGTTGGGGATCTTTTGGCTCTGGGGCCGGAGATTGGGGCATGGCCATTTTCATTCTGAACCTCTAAAGAGGAGCAGAAAGCCTCCAGGGAAAAAGCTTACACTGAGCCCAGCGCCCTGGCAAAAGGCAGTGCAACTCCACCCAGGGAAAGACATCTGACAAGCAGCACAGCAGGCCCGTCCCCCAGAATACCGACTGGAGGAACAGGTGGACAACTAGTGTATGGATCCCACAAGACTGTAAAACTCCAGCACCAGGGATAAATAGTATATTGAGTTCAAGGTTTTTTTTCTCATGATTCCTTTATCTTTCAGTCCAAAATTTTCCATTTCTTTTTTTACCTTTTACCCTTTTCAACTAGTTTCTTATTTTGCCATCTTGTTTTTAAGTTGCCTTTTAACTTTTATTTTTTACATCTACATTTTATAGATATATACTCCATTTTAGTCCTTTCTCTCTCTCTCTCCTCTCTCTCTCTCTCTCTCTCTACATATATATATATAAGTTTTGTTTTCTTTACAAGTTTGGGATGTAATGTCTTCTAACACAGAGACCAAAATTAACTCAGGAACAAGTGGATCACCCTACTTTGTCTACCCTGCAAGATTAGAGTCTCTCTCTCCCACCCCCCCAATACTTTTTTTTAATTTTGTTTTTGTTTGCTTTTCTGTTGAGGTTTCTGACCAATTCAGATTTTTCTAGGGTCTATTTTGCTTGGATTGTGGTTGATATTTTGGACTCTGCTCACTCGCTCACCCATTCTTCTCTGGGAAAAATGACTAGAAGGAGGAATTCACAACAAAAGAAAGAACCAGAGGTAATGTTCTCTGCCACAGAGCTAATTGATATGGATATAAGTAAGATGTCAGAGATGGAATTCAAGATAGCAATTATACAGTTAACAGCTGGGCTTGAAAAAAGCATAAAAGACAGTAGAGAATCTCTAAGTGCAGAAATGAGATCTAATTAGGCCAAACTTAAAAATGCTATAACTGAGATGCAGTTTAAATTGGATGCTCTAATGGCTAGGGTGAGGGAGGCAGAAGAGAGAGTAAGTGATCTAGAAGACAGTCTGATGGAAAGGAAGGAAGTTGAGGAAAAAAGAAAGACAACTCAGAGCCCATGAAGAAAGACTTCGAAAAATTTAATGATGTCCTGAAATGAACAAATGTCAGAATTATTGGTGTGCCTGAGGGGGAAGAGAGAGAGAAAGAGGGTCAGAAGGTATATTTGAACAAATCATATCTGAGAACTTCCCTAATCTGGCGAAGGAAACAAGCATTCATGCCCAAGAGGCAGTGAGGCCCCTCCAAAAATCAATAAAAATAGACCAACACCCCAATATATAATAGTAAAACTTGAAATTTTAGAGAAAAAGAGACTATCCTGAGAGCAGCTTGAGACTGGAGTTTCTTTATGTACAGAGGGAGGAACATCAAACTAACATTGGACCATCAGACCTATCCACAGAGACCTGGCAGGCCAGAAAGGGCTGGCATGATATATTTAGGGTACTAAATGAAAACATGCAGTCAAGAATTCTTTATCCAGCAAGGCTGTCATTCAGAATAGAAAGTCAGATAAAGAGCTTCCAGGACAGACAGAAACTGAAAGAGTATGTGACCACCAAGCCAGCCCTGCAAGAAATATTAAGGGGAAACCTGTAAGAAAAGAGAGATCCCAAGAGTAACATAGACCAGAAAGAAACAATATACAGAAACAGGGACTTTACAGGCAGTACAATGGCGCTAAATTCATATCTTTCAGTAGTTACTCTGAATGTAAATGGGCTAAATGCTCCAATCAAAAGAAACAGGGTATCAGATTGGATAAAAAAGCAAGACGATCAATATGCTATCTGCAAGAGACTCATTTTAGACCCAAAGACACCTCTGAAACTGAGGGGGTGGAGAATGATATACCATGCTAAATGACCTCAAAAGAAAGCTGGGGTAGAAATCCTCATATCAGACAAACTAGATTTTAAACCAAAGACTGTAGTAAGAGATGAAGAGGGACACTATATCATAATTAAAGGGTCTAGCCAACAAGAAGATCTAGCAATTGTAAATATCTATGCCCCAACATGGGAGCAGCCAATTATATCAACCAATTAATAACCAAAGTAAAGAAACACATTGATAATAATACATTCAAAGTAGGGGACTTCAACACCCCACTCACAGCAATGGACAGATCATCTAAGTAGAAGGTCAACAAAGAAACAAGGGCTTTGAATGACACACAGGACCTTTGGACTTCACTATATACAGAACATCCCAACCTAAAACAACAGAAAACTCATTCTTCTGGACTGAGCATGGAACTTTCTCTAGAATAGATCACATAGTGAGTCATAAGTCAGGTCTCAACCGATACCAAAAGATTGAGATTGTTCCCTGCATATTTTCAGACCACAATGCTTTGAAACTTGAACTCAGTCACAAGATGAAATTTGGAAGGAACTCAAACACTTGGAGGTTAAAGAGCATCCTACTAAAGAATGAATGGATCGGGCGCCTGGGTGGCTCAGTTGGTTGGGCGACTGCCTTCAGCTCAGGTCATGATCCTGGAGTCCTGGGATCGAGTCCCGCATCGGGCTCCCTGCTCAGCAAGGAGCCTGCTTCTCCCTCTGACCCTCCCCCCTCTCATGTACTCTCTCTCATTCTCGCTCTCTCAAATAAATAAATAAATCTTTAAAAAAAAAAAAAGAATGAATGGGTCAACCAGGAAATTCAAGAATAATTTTAAAAATTCATGGATACTAATGAGAATGAAAACACATCTGTTCAAAACCTTTGGGATACAGCAAAGGTGGTCCTAAGAGGGAAGTACATTGTAATACAAGCCTCTCTCAAAAAAAATTAGAAAAATCTCAAATACACAAGCTAACCTTACACCTAAAGGACCTGGAGAAAGAACAGCAAATAAAGCCTAAAACAAGCAGGAGAAGAGAAATAATAAAGATTAGAGCTGAAATCAATGAAATAGAAGCCAGAAGAATGGTAGAACAGATCAACAAAACTAGAAGCTGATTCTCTGAAAGAATTAATAAGATTGATAAACTTCTGGCCAGACTTATCCAAAAGTAAAGAGAAAGGACCCAAATTAATAAAATCATGAATGAAAGGGGAGAGATCACAACCAACACCAAGGAAATTCAGATCATTTTAAGAACATACTATGAGCAGCTATATGCCAACAAATTAGACAGTCTGGATGAAATGGATGCATTCCTGGAAACTTATAAACTACCAAAACTGAAGCAAGAAGAAAAAGAAAATCTAAACAGACCAATAACCAGCAAGGAAATTGAAGCAATAATCAAAAACCTCCCAACAAACAAGAGTCCAGGACTGGATGGCTTCCCAGGAGAATTCTGCCAAACATTTAAAGAAGAAATAATACCTATTCTACTGAAGCTGTTTGAAAAAATAGAAATGGAAGGAAAACTTCCAAACGTGTTCTACAAGGCCAGCATGATCCCAAACCAGACAAAGACCCCACCAAAAAGGAGAATTACAGACCAATATTCCTGATGAACATGGATGCAAAAATGCTCACCAAGATACTAGCCAGTAGGATCCAACAGTACATGAAAAAGATTATTCACCATGACCAAGTCGGATTTATACCTGGAATGCAAGGGTGGTTCAACATTCACAAATCAATCAACATGATAAATCACATTAATAAAAGAAAAGACAAGATCCATATGGTCCTCTCAATTGATGTGGAAAAAGCATTTGACAAAATACAGCATCCTTTCTTAATTAAAACTCTTCAAAGTGTAGGGATAGAAGGAACATACTTCAATATCATAAAAGCCATCTAGGAAAAGCCCACAGTGAATATCATTCTCAATGGGGAAAAACTGAGTGCTTTTCCCTAAGGTCAGGACCACGTCATGGATGTCCACTCTCACCACTGTTGTTCAACATAGTACTAGAAGTCCTAGCCTCAACAGTCAGACAACAAAAAGAAATAAAAAGGCATTCAAATTGGCAAAGAAGAAGTCAAACTCTCTCTCTTCACAGATGACATGATGCTTTATGTGAAAAACCCAAAAGACTCCACCCCCAAGTTATTAGAACTCATACAGGAATTCAGCAAAGTGGCAGGATACAAAATCAATGCACAGAAATCAGCTGCATTTCTGTACACTAACAATGTGACTGAAGAAAGAGAAATTAAGGAATTGGTCCCATATACAATTGCACCCCAAACCATAAGATACCTAGGAATAAACCTAACCAAAGAGGTAAAGGATCAGTACTCTGAAAACTATAGAACACTCATGAAATTGAGGAAGACACAAAGAGATGGAAAAACATTCCATGCTCATGGATTGGAAGAATAAACATTGTTAAAATGTCTATGCTGTCTAGAGCAATCTATACATTCAATGCAATCCCTATCAAAACACTATCGACATTTTTCACAGAGCTGGAACAAAAATCCTAAAATTTGTATGGAAACAGAAAAGACCCCAAATAGCCAGGGGAATGTTGAAAAAGAAAACCAAAGGTGGGGGCATCACAATTCCAGACTTCAAGTTATATTACAAAGCTGTGATCATCAAGACAGCATGGTACTGGCACAAAAACAGACATAGATAAATGGAACAGAATAGAGAGCCCAGAAATGGACCCTCAACTCCATGGCCAATTAATCTTTGACAAAGCAGGAAAGAATATCCAATGGAAAAAAGAGAGTATCTTCAATAAATGGTGCTGGGAAAATTGGACAGCCACATGCTGAAGAATTAAACTGGACCATTTTCTTACACCACACACAAAAATAGACTCAAAGTGGATGAAAGACCTAAATGTGAGACAGGAATCCATCAAAATCCTAGAGGAGAACACAGACAGTAACCTCTTTGACCTCGGCTGCAACTTCTTGTTAGACACATATCTAAAGGCAAGGGAAACAAAAGCAAAAATGAACTATTGGGACTTCATCAAGATAAAAAGCTTTTTCATAGCAAAGGAAACAGTCAACAAAACTAAAAGGCAGGGGCGCCTGGGTGGCCCAGTCGTTAAGCATCTGCCTTCGGCTCAGGTCATGATCCCAGGGTCCTGGGATCAAGTCCCACATCGGGCTCCCTACTCAGCTGGGAGCCTGCTTCTCCCTCTCCTTTTGCCTGCCGCTCTGCCTACTTGCGCTCTCTCCCTATCTCTCTGTCAAAGAAATAAATAAAAATCTTTATAAAAAAAAAACTAAAAGGCAACCTACAGAATGGGAGAAGATATTTGCAAATGACATAACAGATAAAGGACTGGTATCCAAGATCTATAAAGAACTTACCAAACTCAACACCCAAAAACCAAATAATCCAGTCAAGAAATGGGCAGAAAACATGAACAGACATTTTTCCAAAGAAGACATACAAATGGCCAATAGATACATGAAAAAATGCTCAATATCACTTGGCATCAGGGAAATACAAATCAAAACTACAATGAGATACTACCTTACACCAGTTAGAATGGCTAAAATTACCAAGACAGGGAACAACAAATGTTGATGAGGATGTGTAGTAAGAACCCTCTTACAACTGTTGGTTGGAATGCAAGCTGGTGCAGCCACTCTGGAAAACAATATGGAGGTTCCTCAAGAAGTTAAAAATAGAGCTACCCTATGACCCAGCAATTGCACTACTGAGTATGTACTCCAAAGATACAGATGTAGTGAAAAGAAGGGGCACCTGCACCCAAATGTTCATAGCAGCAATGTCCACAACAGCCAAACTGTGGAAGGAGCCAAGATGTCCTTCAACAGATGAATGGATAAAGAAGATGTGGTATATATATACAATGGAATATTACTCAGCCATCAGAAAGGATGAATACCTACCATTTACATTGACGTGGATGGAACTGGAGGGTATTATGCTAAGTGAAATAAGTCGATCAGAGAAAGACAATTATCATATGGTTTCATTCATATGTGGAATATAAGAATTAGTGCAGAGGATCATAGGGGAAGGGAGGGAAAACTGAATGGGAAGAAATCAGAGAGGAAGACAAACCGTGAGAGACTCTTGACTCTGGGAAACAAACTGAGGGTTGCAGAAGGGGAGGTGGGTGGGGGATGGGGTAATCGGGTGATGGGTATTAAGGAGGGCACATGCTGTGATGAGCACTGGGTGTTATATGCAACTAATGAATCATTGAACACTACATCAAAAATTAATGATGTTGGTTAACTGAATTTAAATTAATTGAATTTAAATTTTAAAAAGTAAACTAGTTATTGAAATATAAGCATACATATAGAAAAGTTCCCAATCACAATTGTTCAGCTCAATTACTTTTCAAAAATATAATATACTCATGCAGCAAGCATGTAAATAAAAAGAGAACATTTCTAGCACCCCAGAATTCCCATTCTATTATTACCTCTCACAAGTAATCTCCATCTTTTCTTCCAACATCACAGATAAGTTTTTGAACTGTATATAAATAGAATCATATAGTATATACTACTCTTTTCTGTCTGACTCCTTTTGCCCAACCTGTGTTTGTAAAATTCATCCATGTTGTTGCACTTTGTTTGTTAATTTTGTTGACTTTGTTCATTCCCATTGGTGTTTTCTACTATTAAGATATTCTAGGGGCACCTGGGTGGCTCAGTCGGTTGAGTGTCTGCCTTTGGCTCAGGTCATAATCTCGGGGTCCTGGGATTGAGCCCCACGGGTCAGGCTCCCTGCTAAGCAGGGAGTCTGCTTCTCCCTCTCTCTCTGCTGCTCCCCCTGCTTGTGTGCCTGCTCTCTCTCTCTCTCTCTCTCTTGCTCTCTCTCTCTCTAAACTAAATAAATAAAATCTTTAAAATATTCCACAACTTTAAAAAAATTTTTTTATTGTTATTTTAATCACCATACATTACATCATTAGTTTTTGATGTAGTGTTCCATGATTCATTGTTTGCGTATAACACCCAGTGCTCCATGCAGAACATGCCCTCTTTAATACCCATCACCAGGCTAACCCATCCCCCCACCTCCCTCCCCTCTAGAACCCTGTTTGTTTTTCAGAGTCCATAGTCTCTCATGGTTCGTCTCCCCCTCCGATTTCCCCCCCTTCATTCTTCCCCTCCTGCTATCTTCTTCTTCTTCTTTTTTTTTTTTTAACATATATTGTATTATTTGTTTTAGAGGTACAGATCTGTGCAAGACTGTTGAATCCACAACTTTTTTTTTATCTGTTCTACTGTTTCAGTGTTTGGATGTTTAGAATAGAGCTATAGTAACCCTTTGCCTACATATCTTTTGGTGAGATATATATGAATTTCTGTTAAGTATATACCTAGAAGTGGAATTTTTGAGTCATAAAAAACATATATGTTCAGTTTTAGGAGACAGGGAAAAAAGTATTCCAATACGGTTGTACCAATTCCTACTACCCAGTACTCTATGTATTCCAGTTGCTCCACATCCCTGCCAAAACTTGGTTATAAATAGTTTTTAATTGTTATACTATTCCTTACCTATCCAATTTCTGCTCGTTTCAAATATGTTTATAAGCTTAAGGATGTGTATGAACTATGGGTAGAGAGTTTGTGTGTAGATTTTGTGTGAAATTCTAGGGGAAAATTCATAATTATAATTGTATAATAACTAACAATTCACATTACTGGCTTTTACATAAATTTACAGATTTAATGTTTATAACAATCCTATGAGATTGAAGGAGTTTGTTATTATCCTCATTTTATTAAAGAGGAAAGTAATGCTCAGCACATCTGTGATGTGCACAAGACCAAGGCAAAGCTAGACTCAGCTTTTCTGAGAGGTCATCCTATGCACTTTTCACTTCCCTCTCTGACTATTCTTATCAATGGACTAAAGAAAAATCACATGCACCAGTAGTGCAGACAAGCTTGACTTTACCATCTGATCTATTATTAATATACATATTTTGAGTATAATGTTGATTTGCCAAGGACTCTAGATCCTCAGAATTGACCAAGATAGATTAGGAATGGTCTATATCCTGATACTTTTTATTTAACGAAAGAATCACAGGCACCTACATAAACATGATAGACATGTATCAGTATGTTCACTAAATACAGAAGGAATTAGAATAGAGAATTTAATCTGGAATCATGTTGTTGAAAAATTCTACACAATTTACTCAACAAATATTTGAATGCTTTTTATGTGCTGGGCCCTGTTTTAGGTATTGGGATATAGAACTAATAAGGTAAGCTAAGTCCTACTGTTTAGAGCTTAGCTTCTAGTGGGAGTAACAGAGAATGAGCAAACAAATACAAATATAAATACATATTATAATGATCTGGGATAGCTATAATACCATTAAAAATGACAAGGAATAAATTATAATTCATAAATATTACGAAAGGTTGGCAAAGGAAAATTGCTGCATTTTTTAAAAGGCAGGGAATTCATTTTCCAATTTAAAGAACAGTCAATATGTGCAAATGGGATTCATTGTGAGGAGTGGAGAATCAAACAGATGTGGCCTGAAGCAGGCAGGACCTCTGGACAGAGGGCTGACAGAAGATGGAAACAGGTAGCTAAAGGACAGGCAAATTAATAGAGTTGGGAAAGCTAAAAAGTAAGACTGTTTTCTAACAAGAGAATCAGTCTCACTAAATAGCCTGTTCCTGGAGAAGGATGTAAAGTATCTGCCACCATAACTGCATGAGTTTTCTACTTAGCTGAATTTAACATGTAACAGCGTCAGATTAGTGTTCCCCAAGCTGTGTATGTCACTGAGATAGGTACCAAGGTATTTTCTGAGTACAAGGATGAACATTTTTCCTTTTGTGGGGAGGGGTTTTAGACTGTCTTAAATCAAGTTTGTCAGAAGCATTATCCCAAGACAAGGATTTGTGTGCACGTGATTTATTAAGGAAGTGCCTCTGGGGGAAGCTAGCACTGAGGAAGGTGGGGTAGGATCTGCAAGGGTACAGTTGAAGGCAAAGTTTTGCAAAGGGTAGCTTCAACCTAATCGCCCAGGGGAATTCTGACAAGTTGTCCAAATCCAAGGTAAGGAAAGAGGACATTCATACTCCCATATCTCTCAGGCTTTGGTTAAATGCCACCCCAACGATAGAAATTCCCTGGTATTGGGACTCTGCATGTGTGGTCAAAGTGGCTCTGGTCTCCCCTAGGGCAATCGGTCAAAGAAAAGTCGTATGTGTTGACTGTTGGAATCAAAAACACACTGAATCCTACAGAGCACACAAAATGCTCAAAAGTGATCTGAGGGAAACACTGTCCACTACAAAAGTTGTTGGGAAAATGTAACTAGCACATAAAAGACGGAATTTAATTAATTAATTAATTAGTTAATTTTTTTTTTTTTAAGTAGGCTCCATACCCAACATGGAGTTTGAACTCACAACCCCAAGATCAAGACCTGAGCTGAGATCAAGAGTCAGATGCTTAATTGACTGAGCCACCCAGGCACCCCTGAATTTAATTTTTTAAAATGAGACATTTAAAAGAATAACATCAGATAAACAGTGGCATAGATGATACTTAAGTTAATTATTAAACTGGCATAAAGATGACTACGGTTTGGCACATGCTGGCTTGGTTATCTGTTTTCATTTATATGGTACATTCAGGTGTTGAGTTTCCATCTAGTAATGGCCACTTCAATCTTCTTTGACTTTTTCCATGCCGTCCTAACTATTCCAAGACAGTGCTAATTCCCCCAACACTGTGAATGCCTCAATGCTATGAGTATTGCAAGATTTTGCACTTCTTATATTGCATAAAAATAATTGATTGGGGCGCCTGGGTGGCTCAGTTGGTTAAGTGACTGCCTTCAGCTCAGGTCATGATCCTGGAGTCCCGGGATCGAGTCCCGCATCGGGCTCCCTGCTCGGCAGGGAGTCTGCTTCTCCCTCTGACCTTCCTCCCTCTCATGCTCTCTGTCTCTCATTCTCTCTGTCTCAAATAAATAAATAAAATCTTAAAAAAAAATTATTGATTTAATATTCCTTCCCTAAAGACTTTGTGAGGTTCTTAGGGCAATGACTGTGTCTTACTCATCTTTGCATTTCTAATGTCTGGCTCCATGCCTGGCTTACAGTAGGTAGTCAGTAAATGTTGCTGAATGGATTAATAAAGAAATCCTTTATAGCCTGTGGAAACTCTAGAAAATAAATTTTATCTTCAGTATAAAGTTTGTATCTTGTATTAATTAGACAAAAGCAACTAAAATTATAAACTGCCACTAGTATGCCAATAAAAGTTATTGAGCCTCATCAGATAACTTCTACATTTGGCACAGAAAAGTTCTTACCTGAAAATGGAAACTTAAAACTTTAGTTGAGAAAAGCATTCTTGATTAAGAGCACTTGATTAAAAAGAGCTCATTAAAGAAAAACAATACGATTTTTATAAGGACTAAGCTCCTTTTATCTTGCCCTGGTTTGGTTTCACGCTTCAACAAATAGCACCTTTTGGCAGTCACGGCTCCTTGCACTGCCAAATGCAGTATTTGTGGCTGGTCATGCCCTTCCTTGACGTCACTCTAGAAGAGGTCATCAGCTAATTAGCTGCATAAGCTGGTCACCATTATTGCTTCCAAACTGCAAATGATGTAGTCTGATGGAATCACAATGACTTTTAAAAAAATGCGTTGATTTTTTTTTTTTCTCGACAGCACAAAAATGCTTCTTAGAACATTGAAACTTAGGACAATTATAATGGAATGTATCTGATTAAAGCTGACCTATAGATATTCAGGAGAGCAGAAAAACTTGCTTGGATAGGATGAATACTCGGCTTTTTCTCCAGATCAGACGTGGGATACATGTCTGTTTTTCAGATTTTAGCCTCTCCCTCTTCAATTCCCAACCCCCAACAGTACAGTTGACCCTTAAAAATATAGGGGTTAAGGACACCAACCCCTGCACTGTCAAAATCTGTGTATAACTTTTGACTACCCAAAAACTTAACTACTAATAGCCTATTGTTGACTGGGAGCCTTACCAATAACATAAATAGCTGATTAACACATAATTTGTATATTATATATATTATATACTGTATTCGTACAGTAAAGTAAGCTAGAGAAAAGAGAACGTTATTAAGAAAATCATAAGCAAGAGCAAATACACGTATGGTACTGCACTGTATTTATATAAAAAAATCTGCATATAAGTGGACTCAAACAGTTCAAACCTGTGTTGTTTAAGGGCCACCTGTATATCTGCTGTTCTTCCATATACTACCTACTGCTTCTTCTCACAGACTTGGAATCTGTCTTCTAGGCTCCTGTACTCACATCTCTTTAACTTTTTTTCTCTGAATAGTCAGCACGTTCACTCAGCTCCCCACCTGCCCCCACCTTCAGGAGGTCTTGCATGTCCTGTTTTCTACTTATGGAGACCATGCCTTTGTTTTCCAAGGAAATACCTAGTCAGTTTGGAATCTGTCATTCATATCTATGTCAATCTCTGAATGGCCAACCTTTTAATCTTTTCAGATTAAAATTGCTCAAAGAAGCAATTCTGGAGGTGCCTGGCTGGCTCAGTGGGTTAAGTGACTGACTCTTGATTTCAGCTCAGGTCATGATCTCAGGGTTGTGAGATCGAGCCCTGCGGAGTCTGCTTAAGATTCTCTCTCTCCCTCTCCCTCTGCCCCTCCCCTCCCTCTCTCTTATAAAAAAAAGCAATTCTGTATGGATCCTATGCTCTATTACAGACTAGAAGGGGAAGCATCATAGAAAAGGGGAGATTAGTTCTGAAGAGGTCCCTGAGTTATAGCATACATATTTTAGATCTTATTTCCTTGTCCATTCCTCTTTCTGGGAATGAATTTACAATGTAGAGCTTTTAATTTTAAAGATTTAAAATTTAAAAAGGGACAACGAATTCATGATTTTAGCCAAAAGCTGTTACAAAATACAATATAGTCTTTAAAGTAAGGAATAAACCACAGAATAAAGCCTTGAATTGTGGGCACAGAACTTTGTAACAAAATTCTCAGATTTATTTGAAATATGTACTCACCTAATCAAAATGTCACAAGGAATAACTCACTAAGGTTGAGCTCCATATTTGGAAAAGGGACTATATTAAGTTCCCTCTGGTTTCCCTTGGGTGTCCAGCATGGCACTTCAGAAATTTGTTGAAATGAAGTTTTATTAATATTCTTGAGGCAGTTAATACAAATAAGAGGCCTCTTCAAGTCACAGACTTTTACACAAAATAGTAATATACTCTGAGGAAGTAACTCAGACTTGATGAAATTTGCTCCCGAAAGAAGTGATTTCTACCAACTAGTTTGGTGACATAGTTCAAGTTACCTCTGTTTCCACATCTGTAAAATAGGAGTGCCTTGAAGTGTTGTTGAGGTTAAATGAGATAACATATAAAAGGTGTCTGGCCCACAGTGAGCACCCAATATAGGTAAGTTTCCTTTTTTCTTCTTTCATATTGTATCTTAAATAGTCCCAATGCATGTGTGACATGGTTGCAGACACATCAACAAAACAGAACAGAGTGAAAGATAGTCCCTTTAATCAGGCACTCCAAATATAGCTACTTACTGTACTAAAATTACCCTACAACCCCTTTTTGTTAAGATTTATGCTCATTTTATTATGCTATATCCTGTTAGTTAAAGACCCTTGGAGAGGGCGCCTGGGTGGCTCAGTTGGTTAAGCGACTGCCTTCAGCTCAGGTCATGATCCTGGAGTCCCGGGATCGAGTCCCGCATCGGGCTCCCTGCTCGGCGGGGAGTCTGCTTCTCCCTCTGACCCTCCCCCCTCTCATGTGCTCTCTCTCATTCTCTCTCAAATAAATAAATAAAATCTTAAAAAAAAAAAAAAAAGACCCTTGGAGAAGTTTATGGTCCAATCTTAATATTAGAAATAGATACATTAGAAATAGATACAAGCAACTAGTTTGTGTTTTTCATGAACTACGAATTGTGTACTTGATCACATTTCTCTCTGTGCACTAGTAGAAAGCTTAGAATCAAATTTGTTGCTTAAGTTTGGCGTATAGTATAAGTATACAGAAAGTATACAGAAATTCATGGTATATATTCTTGCATTAACTTCTTTCCTATTTTATATCTCTATCAATTTTTTTCTCTTGCAACATATTTTTACCTACATTTAATTAATGTGATCTTAGTACATTATATATTTCTTTATAAGCTGTCTTAAATCCTGGAAAGAGAATAGGAGACACAGAAAAAAATGTATATATATTTATAGGTATATAGATATATCTCCAGGGGCGCCTGGGTGGCTCAGTCGTTAAGTGTCTGCCTTCAGCTCAGGTCATGATCCCAGGGTCCTGGGATCGAGCCCCACATTGGGCTCCCTGCTCTGCGGGAAGCCTGCTTCTCCCTCTCCCACTCCCCCTGCTTGTGTTGCCTCTCTCGCTGTGTCTCTCTCTGTCAAAAAAATAAATCTTTTTTTTTTTTAAAAAAAAGATATATCTCCAAAGCCTTATCAGTCGCTACAAACAGCTTCATTCTCCTCTAGTTTGGGCACACCCTTGTTCCAGTAGTTTACAACCTATTTAAGTTTCACTATTAATAGAACAAACTACATAAAATAATGTAGAAAAGGGAGAAAGAAACTTTCAACAACTGAAAAATATGAGCATATATTAATTTAGTAAAAAAAGGTAGGTGAGTATTATTCATTGTATATATTGTACAGAAAAGCTATCAAGGAAGCTGGATAAATTTTAATCAATATAGAATTTTTGTATTCTATTAAAATTTACACACATAAAAACAGACTTCAAAACTGTTCATTTCCTGTTTAATATTTGAGTAATAACTCAAATATGGTTATGACTTATCAACAGAAACATAATTCTGAGCTACGGCTTGCTCTTTTTTTTTTTTAAAAGATTTTATTTATTTATTTCACAGAGAGAGACACAGCAAGAGAGGGAACACAAGCAGGGGGAGTGGGAGAGGGAGAAGCAGGCTTCCTGCCAAGCAGGGAGCTCGATGTGGGGCTCGATCCCAGGACCCTGGGACCATGACCTGAGCCGAAGGCAGACGCTTAACGACTGAGCCACCCAGGCCCCCTACAGCGTGCTCTTGATAAAATGTTATGTTTTATTGGGATTTATGAATTCATTATTCTCTCAGGTGATTTAATTATATAGTCCTGTCTGTTTTGCATACTAGATTTCAATAAGCAGTACTTCCAGCATCACAGGTGTTCAAAACAAAGCATAAAAGCTGTGGTTGAATTACATAAATAATAACTTCTTGAAGTACAAAAGCCACATATATGATACCTATCTCCTACTTGGAATAAAATAGTCAACACTCCTTTCTAAATGTGCAAAGTAAAATTTCTTCTTAAAAATTGTCTCCAGGGGCGCCTCGGTTAAGTGCCTGACTTGGATTCAGGTCATGATTCCAGGATCCTGGGATCGAGCCCCACATCCGGCTCCCTGCTCCACGGGAAGCCTGCTTCTCCCTCTCCCACTCCCTCTGCTTGTGTTCCCTCTTTCGCTGTGTCTCTCTCTGTCAAATAAATAAAATCTTGTAAAAAAATTGTCTACAGAATTGAATAGCATAGGGCTCTGACTTCCTTTTAAAGTACTGGAATACCAGACACATTTCTATGTCTTCTTCTAGAGAAGTATTATTGTCACACATATTTAATTTCCTTCTGTGAATAAAACAATGCACTGGAACCCCACCCTTTTTAAGATTTTATTTATTTATTTTAGAGAGAGAGAATGAGAGAGAGCATGAAAGGGGGGAGGGTCAGAGGGAGAAGCAGACTCCTTGTTGAGCAGGGAGCCTGATGCAGGACTCGATGTGGGACTCGATGTGGGACTCGATGCGGGACTCGATCCCGGGACTCCAGGATCATGACCTGAGCCAAAGGCAGTCGCTTAACCAGCTGAGCCACCCAGGCGCCTGCACTGGAACACTTATAGGGGAAAGGTGGAGTGAACCATGAGATACATAATCTGAACACCCTCCTGTAATGGAGGAGAATGAGGGGGAATAAGATGAGATTAATTTCCCAAGGCTACACTCTAGCATCGGCAACATTACCCACAGATTTTATGAGAGAGATTCCTATTGAAATCTTGGTCAGAGATGATAATGGTTGCAGCAGGTTGGAGGACAATGTGAGGCACAGTCCCTCCATGTAGAATTTTATCCTCTCATAGACCCACTAGCCCCCCATTTCTGGCATCCTCACCCCATGGAGAATACTGTGGTCCTTGGGTTGAAATGTTATGGGCCCATAACAAGGATAACATTAGTAGTATCTTATTTTTCAGAAAACAATCAAAAATTTCATGTAAAATCATTGAATTTTTGAGGTGAATGGTGACTTAGACAGCTAGTCTAGAGGTTCCCAATCTTGGTTCTCAATCTTGGCTACATAGTGGAATCAACTGAGGAGCCTCAGAAAGCACTAATGCTGCTGTGCCCCCACAGATTCTGGTTTGATTGGTTCCACGTGTGATCTGGGCATTAGGATTTGAAAAAATATCCCCAGATGATCCTAATGGACTGGGGTGGAGGGGTAGCAAGAACCTCTGATGTAGTCTGACAACTCCCCAGCTCTCCGGGTTCATACTGTAGATAAAGTGAGACGCTGAGAGTCGGAGACTTGCTCATCACCAGCTGGTTATGATGGTTAGTTTACAATTTCAATTTAGCCCTGTGTTCCTGGCTAAGAAGCAGATCCAGTGAGAGAAGGTGAGATGTTCACCAGCAGCACTCCTTGGGGCTACCAGGACACTGGGAAGCATCTTGTCCTTGGCGCTCCTGGAATGACACACACGACAAGCTTCCATTTTTGGATCAAGACATCTCTATGAGGTTGGCATGAATTACCCTCATTTTATAGATGATGAAATTGGTGCTCAGATAAATGTTCATAAGGCCACATAGTTATATTAGATTTTATGAGAGCTTTTGAATAAAATCCTATTATAATTACCTCTAGCGTACATTCAAATTATTTTGTTTTATTATTAGAAACCATATCCCTGTCTCAGTACTTAAAATTTAATTGGTTCCCAGCCTTACTCATGAATTAAATGAAAAAAAATTCTTAAAAAGAGAAATGAATTATTGTATGAAGGGATAAACCTTTACCCTCATGATCACGTATGGTTAACAAGCCTGGGTTTTTTTTTTTAATGCCAATAATTTATTTGTAATGACATCCGTGTAAGAGGATTTTTCTTACAGTAAAATCTCATAGGAAACATAAAATCTAATGGGAAATATTGGATTAGCATGAGTAAAATGCATGAGATCATGTGTAAAAGGATCATACATAAATAACTGCATTTGTAAATCCTGTTCTGAGAGTGGGAGGTAATTATGGTTTCATTGGGAAGGCTTGTCTGAGTCAGCATTGACCTATCAGCCCATTGGCATTTGGAATCCTTTTGGCAGAATGCCCCTCTCACCACCGGATCTGTGGCCAGGGCCCCACACTGAAGCAGGGAGGGTTACAACAGAACAATGCCTTTGGTTGATGGGAGGCAGTGAGTACATTAAAAAGGGCCACCGTTGACTGTGTAATTCACAGTGACTCACATTCTGACCTCAGAGGAGACAGTCACATATTTCACACTGTTGCTTCTAACATCTTTTAAAATCATAAACCTAATGATTATTGAAAATGTGCCACTTGGGGCAGGCAACCACTTTCTCAGCTTTCCAGTCTCCTTCCAGTTGCTGGCCAAACCCCAAAACTAGTGGGCTTGCTCCTCTTTCAGCCCCTTCAGAAGCCCCTGGCTGATGGAAAGTCCCTGTGCCTACTGTGTAGGGTAACTGTAATAGGTCATAGTGTTGGAGATTTGGCAAACTACCCATAAAACCTGCTACCCCCATCCTTTGTCTTTCTATAGTAAAGGTGAGAGTAAAAGGGCATAGGAATTGTCTCTTTCACTGATATAATTGGTTTCCATAATATAACAAAATGTATTTATACATAGATATATGGATATGTAGATAGATAAACAATAGTCCTCTCTCTCAATCTCTGTGTGTGTGTCCCTCTCTCTCAGCAAAGAAAAAAGATTGAAAGTAAATACATTAAGCTGATAAGCACTTTTTTGTCTCTGGGCAGCAAATGACTTTTTCCCACTTCTTTGTTACTGTGCTTTCTAAATATTCTGTCATGGGCTATTTTATTTATATTTTCAAAAATAAAACATAAAATATTTTCCTGTTAAGTATAAACCATCTTATCCCTTTGGTCTGTGGCAGATAGTCTAATTAGCTAAAGCACGAATTTACCTTAAAATCAAGAAGATGAGTTACTTAAACCCTATTTCTTCACAGATAAAATGAAGGAGCGTGTTAACTAAGAAAGTATATTTTGAGAAAACTGAGAAGCGTAAAAAGATATTTCTGGCTATAAAGAGGCAACATGAGGGATCCCGGTGATGATGGAAATGTTCTGCCTTGACTGTATCTATGTCAGTATCCCAGTTGTGATATTGAACTATAGTTTTGCAAGATTGTATCATTGGGAAAAATTGAGTAAAGGATATATAGGATCTGTCTAACATCCTAGAACTGCATGTGAATCTACAATTATCTCAAAATAAAAAGTTTAATTTAAAAAAGTCCCTAAAAGGCACTGCTCAGCTATTTCTTAGATGTGTTAAAGGCAGAAAGGCCTCATCATTTTATCCATCTCAGAGTCATTCTGGAGTATATATTTAATATTCTCTCCTCATGATTTTCATGATAAAATTTTTTGTTTCATTGTTTCTTAATACTTTAGGACACAGAAATACATTTTCAAAATAACTGTGAACGACTGGAAAAGTATTCTGTCAAATGAGAACATGAATTGTTGAGAGCCAGTTCTCCCTGGCTCTTTTGCGTTTCTGCATGTCTTGTGAGCGAGGCACTGACTGCTCTTTGTTCTGGATGATCTCTTCAAGGAAGTTTGTTTAGTGAACAGCCTTGGAAGATAGAGTGTCTCTTATTGCCCATTTAAAAATATGTAGATTCCTTAAGCTCAGAGTTCCTCTCAGTACACAGCCCACTGTGTGAACAGGTGTCATCTGGACCTCTTGGTGTCACTCTCTAGGACTTAGGGCTCAGGGAACTACTACAAAAATGCTGATACTCAGGCTGCTTCAGTTGCTCTAGGTAATAAATTGTCCTTTGCATCTGACCCAAGTGTTTCATGTCTTCTACCAGCATCTATGAAATTGTACCAGGCTAACTTGTTAGATTGCAAGTAGGGTAAAATCGTAGACCCTTACGAGTTCTTGACGGTCTTGGTGATGAGGCTGGGATACTGAGAGATGTGACTTTCTGGATGGGGGCCTTGTAAGCTAGTTAATGGGATCTGAAGAAAGCCCATGAGAATTGGCAGGAAGCATGCTGATGCAATTTTATGGTCAACAAGGTAACAAATGGTCTTCTGCTTTATTTCCTGATAATGAGGGGAAATTGGGAAGGGGGTTACAGATAAGAGACAGGTTCAAAGATAGTTGCCCAAATGGCAGCTCCCTGTTTGTTGCTAACTATCCTCCAAATGGAGGATTTCCTTGCCTGTCTGGTGGTGAGCCTCAGGTCCACCTCATTGTACAAGATGAGAATGTGAGTTGTTGTTTTAGTAAGGGGGTAATGGTTGTCCCAGATTGAAGTGAGCCATGCTCAAGTCAAAGGATACAAACCCCACTATCCCAGAAAACAATGTGGCTGTGGCTGCGGAGTCAAGCGTTCCCAAGGCTGTGACAAATGGTACCAACCATGAGGGATCGCTACCTGGCAAAGAGCACTGTGAGGGCCAAAAACAATGAAGTCCATTGGATTGAGCAATGAGACACGGCCACATAGTTTGAAACTGCAAGGAAATGAAAAGCCTTGTTTAATGGACAGAGCCACTGTATTAGTCTGCTCAGGCTGGCATAACAAAAGGCCAAAGACTGGGTAGCTTCAACAACAGAAGTTTATTTCTCACAATCCTAGAGGCTGAGAAGTCCAAGATCAAAGTGAGCTCTTTTCTTTGCTTGTAGATGATTGCCTTTTCACTGTGTCTTTACATGGCCTGGGGAGAAAGAAAGAGAACTCTGGTCTCTCTTCCTCATCTTATCAGGACACTAATCCCATCATGGGGGCTCCTCCCTCATGACCTTATCTAAACCCAAATATCTCCCAAAGGCCCCATCTCCAAATATCTTCACACTGGGAGTTAGGGCTTTAACATGTGAATTTGGGGGAGACACAAACATTCGGTCTATAATAGCCACTCTCTACCTTCATGTCCCCTGATTTCTTCCTCCTCCTCTGCCTCCTTTTCAATCACTTTAAGGAGAAAAACAACTAGAGGTGGTGCTTGTATATACATATAATGGAATATCACTCAGCCATAAAAAAGAATGAGATCTTGCCATTCACAACAACATGGATGGACCTATAGGATATTATGTTAAGTAAAATAATTATGCTAAGTAAAAGACAGAGAAAGACAGATACCATATGATTTCACTTATATGTGGAATCTAAAAAACAAAACAAATGAACAAACAAAAATACAGAAACAGACTCATAAATACAGAGAACAAACTGGTGGTTGTCAGAGGGCAGGTGGGGGAGATGGGCAAAATAGATGAAGGGGATTAAGAGGTACAAACCTCCAGCTATAAAAGAAATAAGTCACAGATGTGATAAGTACAGCATAGGGAATATAGTCAATAATACTGTAATAACATTGTATGGTGACAGATGGTAGCTATACTTACTGTAATGAGCACTGAGTAATGTATAGAATTGTGGAATCACTATGTCGTACACCTGAAACTAATATAACATTGTGTGTGCACTATATTTTAATAAAATAACAAGAAGAGGCCATACACTGCAGCCCAAGGATACTAGGGATTTGGGGAAAGGGAGGAACTTGAAATGCCATGGCTTTGCTGGATATGGGTGTCCAAGTTAATATCCTATCTGGTCCTGAGGGAGGAAGGGGCTCCCAATTCAACTGATGGAATTTGGACAGTGGGGAAGGGAAACTAAAGGGGTCTTGGGCCAGGGTCCTTTGGGCCGATTCAGTGGACTGCCACTGTGGATCCACTGCCCAGTGTATCAGTGTTATTGATGTTTTACATATTGTATTGTAAATGGCCGTAAAGTCCAAAGAGGATTCTCCTGAAAGAAAAGAGCCACATTTAGAGCCACATATATGTTGCTGCTCAATCCACCTCTCTGGTCCTCCTGGGTGGTCCAACAGAACCAGTATAAAGTTCCAGGAGAGAACAGTCTTTTTTTTTTTTTTCTAAAGATTTTATTTATTTATTTGAAAGAGAGAGAGCATGAGAAGCGGAGGGTCAGAGGGAGAAGCAAGCTCCCCCTGAGCAGGGAGCCTGATGCGGGACTTGATCCTGGGCCTCCAGGATCATGACCCGAGCCAAAGGCAGTTCCTTAACCAACTGAGCCAGCCAGGTGGCCCCAGGAGAGAACAGTCTTGATTAAAAAATTTAAAGGCAACAGTGATTCTAAGAGATGCACTATCTCAATATAATAGTCCTGCCAGGAAGAAAAGCTAACAGGAGCTGGAGACCTCCAGTAGATTGTCGCCAACTAGATTCTGTTGTTGATCCCATAGCCCCAGCTGTTCCAGACATTGTGACTGTCACCGAATCCCTGGCATGGGCCGATGGCACTTGGCATGCCTTCTTGGACGTTGCTAAGGCCCTCTTTGCCGTATCACTGGCACCTAAGAATCAAGAAGAGTTCCCACACATATTGCAAGGCCTCCAATATGCATCTGGAGTATTCCTTCAGGAGTCCCTAAATTTTCTGCCACTTGCCCCTGGTGGGTGGGTCAGAATTTAGTGCAAATGCCTCCACCTCTGTGTCCGAAGTTTTCATTACAGGGCTGATGTCCTGTTGGTTGGCAAGTAAGAAGCATCAGTCTCAATGGTTTTGACTGTGATGTTATTATATTTCTGGCGAGAGGGTGAAGCTGATAAGCCCTGACAAAATTCAAGAGCTAGCTCACCAAGTAAAGTGTCTTAAGACTATGTGGGCAGATTTACAATGCTCAGCCACCCCAGTAGTTAGGGGAAAACTGCTGTGTCTTCAGCCCTATCACCACCACCATTGAAAGATGCCCAGATCCTTCATGGACTCTGTGAGTACTAGAGAAAGTGTGTGCCTCACTGGGTATTCAACTTGCTCCTTTATATCAGGATACTTTGGGGCCCCAACAAACAGCCTGCATTAGAAGCTGTCCACGCAAGCTGTGACACACTCTCTACCTTTGGGGTATAAAAGCCCCTGTTACTGGTTATTTGGCTGGTGGCAACCTCTGGCAATAGGAGGCAGCTTCCCTCCAGTTAGCTGGTAGGGTTTTGGACTTGTCATCTGCATGACATGGTGACCACGTACACCCATTTTGAGAAGACTCTTAGCTTGCTACTGGGCTCTTGATGAAACTGAATGCCTGGCCCATGGAGGCCTCGTGACTCTCCATCCGATATTCTTATTTTTGGTTGGATCAACGTTGACTCAATATCTAACAAGGTGGGAAGGGCCCAATGAGCCTCACTTGCCAAGTGGAAATGGTACACACAAAGACACAGTTGGCCTGGCTCCCATGGCATGTTGGCTTTACATGAAAAAATGGCAGCTGTTTCTTTGGGGGAAGCATCATCCTCATGCTACCACCTGAAGCAAGCTGCTGGCTCGGTGGGGCCCTTGACTCCTAGTGCTTCCTCTAAGTGCCTGGGCCTGGTTCACTGGTGGTTTAGCCAAGCCAGGACCTGATAGCGTCCCCTGGGTTGCCGTGTCTATGCTACTTTAGCATCAGCTGTACAGGAACAGAAGCAGATGTGGTTGTTCTACTCTGAGGGCAGAAATCAAGGGCATTTTCATAACTTGGGTCAGTATTCCTCTTGATGAAACTAGTTACATTTTTACTGACTCTTGGGCTGCTGTCAATGGCTGGATGCCACTTTAAAAACTACAGACTGTCGGATTAAAGACACCTGTCTTTGGGGCTGTGGGCTGTGGAAACGAATTACAGCTGTTGATTGAACCGTCTGGGTCCTTCACATAGATGCCAACACTAAGGGCCCATTCTCTGATGAAACTAGCTGGGATCAAGCTGCCGGCTGAGGCTGCCTGGATCCCTCATCATATTGGCCATGGCAGCACATCTGCCCTGTGGTACAAAGCAGAGGATTCTGTTTCTGATGCAGAGGCCACCATCACATGCCAGGCCTGGGATTCTGCCATAAGTTGACCCATTGACCTTGTGTGTGGTGAGGAAGGTCATATTGCATTACTTCTGTCAACTCTTGGCAGATTGAATAAGCTGAACCTTTGATCCTTCTAGGGGCAGTTGGTGAGGCCTCAGCATTATTGACACTTTTTAAGGTAATAGTATTGCTCTTGTAGTCTGAACAGCTGAGTCTGCTCACCCCACTGTGGCCCTTGGAATTTATCTGTGGCAACTTTTTGGCTTTGTGGATGAGTAAAGTCTCATGACAGTGTACCTTCTATCACAAAAACTGTTCAATAGAGGCTGATAGTCAAGATATTCAATGGACCTTCCATGCTCCCTACAACACACAGGCATCTCATATTGTTGACCAGTGGAATGGCTTCTTCAACACTCAACTCAAAAAAAGATTTCTGACTCAACCTACCTCACATCATCCAGGTTCCTACACCTGTCTAAGGCAGTTTGCTAACTGAACTGGCTTCCCCAGAGAGTGATCTTCTTCCATTGGCTGCTTCCTAGGTAAAATGATAAAAGTGGCATGGAGATCTTTTTTGAAAACTCAGGATTCTGCCCTGACCATTCTTGGGTATGGTGCATCTTTCTTTCCCCTAAGAGAAACCCTAGGTTGGCCTGGTTTGTACACTATCTGGGTGATAGCCTGTCCAAAATGGGGCCGTGGGAATTCAAACTAAATTCTTGTTCAGATACCTGGGTTCTCTTATTGGATGGACATGTCCTAGTACATCAGGATAATGACCACTTGGTTGAGTACACTGCTCACTGAATCTCCCTATGGTAGCTCACATGGGCCAAAGTGGAGGATATAGTGGATCTCTGTAAGATTTATAAAAATGCACTTGTTCCTCTTGCACCTAACCTTTCTAGGCAAAAGGTCTGAATGCATATAGAAGATGATTAGAACAAGGTATAACTACTGGAATGGACACACTGATTTTGTGGTGGTAGAAACTTGGAAGGGAATACTTCAGACCTTGGAAAGTAAAAATATGAAGGAGGGAAGGACACTAATTGTCTTTATCTTTCAGAATCACCCAGAAGCTTCCCCACAAAAGAAAGTGCCCTAACACATTAAGTGCCTTCCTTTTAACTCACTGCTGGGTCTGCCAACCCCTGCCAGACAACTCTGATCAGGATTTGATCTCTATTCCCTTTAACCCTACCAAAAAGTCTAAGAGAAACAGCAGGGGGGAAGTTTTTAGTTTGTTCAACAGTGCCTAACACAGAGCAAGCATTAGAAAAATGTTTGTAGAAATGAATTGAAATAGAGGAGAGGGAAGATGGTGGAGGAGTTGGGGACTCTAGTTTGATCTGGTCCCTGGAATTCAGCTGGATAGCTATCAAATCATTCTGAACTCCTGTGAACTCAACCAGAGATCTAAGAAACGAATTGCTGCAATTCGACAAATAGAAAAGTGACCACTTTCTGCAAGGTAGGAGGTGCAGAGAAGTGAATCCAAGGCAATATTTGGGAGGATAGACCGAGGGGGGAGGGAGCCTCTGTCAACCGGCTACTGGCAAGTGATAGGTGAAGCAGGGTGGAATCCTCAGTAGGACAGTGTGGTCTCAGGATCCCTGGGGTCACAGGAAGACCTGGGGTGCCTGAGTGTGGCAGAGTTCCCAGGCATCGGAGTGGGGAAGCCGGCTTCAATCACAGAGAGCGCAGGAGTGGGTTCTCAGCTCGGTTTGCCATAAACCGCAAACCATAGCACCGGTGACCACTCTCTAAGCAGGGGCCCAACAAGTTGAAGAACCTCGGGGAGACCCCCCCCCACCCCCGGGAGGAGCAGTGTGGCTGCATGCCACAGGAGTCTGCAGGGTTTGGAGACACAAAGCAGGCCACATACATGAGATAGAAATGCTCCCTCACAGGCCAGGTGAGCACGCAGTGCAGCAGAAACCAGGAAGACAGGAGTGACTGACTGAGTTTCTGTGAGGGCACACTGAGGAGTGGGGCCCCAAGCTTTCAGCTCTGAGGCTGGAGATTGGAATGCCGCCATTTTCATTCTCGTCCTCTAAAGCTGTGTGGAATGCCTTGAGGAAACAAAAGCCACAGAGAGCACATGGGAGCCACTTGCTTAGCCTGGCCCCTGGCAAGGGCGGTGCAATTCTGCACGGGGCAAAGACACTTGAGAATCAACAACAGGCCCCTCCCCCAGAAGATCAGCAAGAACATCCAGCCAAGACCAAGTTTATGGATCATAGAGAACTGCAAAACTAAAGTAGTATATAGAATTTGTGGTTTTCTTCTCTGGATTCTTTTTTTTTTTTTTTTTAAAGATTTTATTTATTTATTTGAGAGAGAGAGAATGAGAGAGAGCAAGCACATGAGAGGGGGGAGGGTCAGAGGGAGAAGCAGACTCCCCGCCGAGCAGGGAGCCTGATGCGGGACTCGATCCAGGGACTCCAGGATCATGACCTGAGCCGAAGGCAGTCGCTTAACCAACTGAGCCACCCAGGCGCCCTCTTCTCTGGATTCTTTAGTCTATCCATTTTTTCCCCACATTTGTATATTTATTTATTTATTTATTTTTGATGTAGTGTTCCATGATTCATTGTTTGTGTATAACACCCAGTGCTCCATGCAGAACGTGCCCTCTTTAATACCCATCACCAGGCTAACCCATCCCCCACCCCCCTCCCCTCTAGAACCCTTAGTTTGTTTCTCAGAGTCCATAGTCTCTCATGGTTCGTCTCCCCCTCCGATTTCCCCCCCTTCATTCTTCCCCTCCTGCTATCTTCTTCTTTTTTTTTTTTTAACATATATTGTATTCTTTGTTTTAGAGGTACAGATCTGTGATTCATTAGTTTTACACAATTCACAGCGCTCACCATAGCACGTACCTTCCCCAATGTCTATCATCAGCCACCCCATCCCTCCCACCCCTAGTCTATCAATTTTAATATTTTTCTTTTTCCTTTTCAACTAATTTCTTATTTTATCAACTCTTTTTATCAGGTTTTTAAATTTTCATTTTACAATTACATTCTATCCTTTCATTGTATTTAATTTTATTTTTGTATATATACAAGTGTTTCTTTCTTTACAGTCTTGGGATGTAGTTTCTTCTAACAAACAGACCAAAGTACACCCAGAACCTAGGGTATTGCTATGTTCTGTTCACCTGTCTGATTATATTCTTTCTTTTTTTTTAAGTCTTTTTAAATTTTCATTTTTAAAGTTACATTCTATCTTTTCATTGTATTTGATTTTATTTTTGTATATGTATAAGTTTCTCTTTCTTTACAATTTTGGGATGTAATTTCTTCTAACAAACAGGTCAAAATACACCCAGAATCTAGTGTATTGCTATGTTCTCTTCACCTGTCTGATTATATTCTTTCTTCTTTCCTTCTTTCTTTTTTTTGGGGGGGTCTTTTTAAATTTCTATTTCTACAGTTACAGTCTATCCTTTCATTGTATTTAATTTTATTTGTGTATACATATAAGTTTTTCTTTCTTTACAATTTTGAGATCTAGTTTTCTAACAAACAGACCAAAATATACCCAGGATCTATTGTATTGCTCTGTTTTGTTCACCTGTCTGATTATATTCTCTCCTTTCTTCTTCTTCTTCTTCTTTGTTATTGTTGTTGGTTTCTGGTCTCTTCTGATTTGTTCAGTGTATAATTCTCTGGGGTTGTTGTTGCTATTGTAGTATTTGGTTCTCTCATTTATCTATTCTTTTCTGGAAAAAATGACAAGATGGAAAAACTCACCTCAAAAAGGAGAACCAGAGGCAGTACTGACTGCCAGGGACCTAATCAGTATGCATATAAGTAAGATGTCAGAGTTAGAGTTTAGAAAAGTGATTATGAAGATATTAGCTGGGCTTGGAAAAAAGCATAGAAGACTCTAGAGATCCCTTTCTGGAGAAATAAAAGAACTAAAATCTAATCAGATTGAAATCAAAAAGGCTATTAATGAGATGCAATCAAAATGGAGGCCCTAACTGCTAGGATAAATGAGGCAGAAAAGAGAACTAGTGATAATAGAAGACAACACCTCAACATATAATAGTGAAGTTTGCAAATCTCAGAGATAAAGAGAAAATCCTGAAAGCAGCTAGGGACAAGAGGTCCATAACCTACAGGGGTAGAAACATTAGATTGGCAGCAGACCTATCCACAGGGACCTGGCAGGTCAGAAAGGACTGGCATGATATATTCAGGGTGCTAAATGAGAAAAATATACAGTCAAGAAGACTTTATCCAGCAAGGCTGTCTTTCAGAATGGAAGGAGAGATAAAAAGCTTCCAGGAAAAAACAGAAACTGGAAGAATTTTAATCACTAAACCAGCCCTGCAAGAAATATGAAAGGGGATCCTTTAAGGGAAGAGAGAGCCCAAGGAGATGATGTCTGAGGCACTGTCAACCATGGTTGTCATGAATCAACTGATGTAGATTCCATTTGAGTGGCACCAACAATTATGAACTCTTTCTAGGCCACCGTGTGCATTCTTATGTAGAACCCAGGCATTAACTTGCCTCCCTCCTGGAAATATAGTGACATGCACATTAGTAGCAGTCATAAAAGGTCTTCAAGTGTTTACAGAAAACAAAAGCCCTGAGGTTATCAGTTCACTTGAACTCCCTGGCCCGGACTGTTAAGGATCATAGAATTGCCCAAGACTTCCTCTGTTGCAGTAATATGTACTGCGTACTTGAGTAGTGCAGCCAAGTGGAAAGGTCAAAACAGAGAGAGTAAGCGACCTGCATTTCCAAGGTAAACCCTGATGGTTTATAGGATTTGTTCAACTTGGGCCTGGGATTTTGGTGGGTGTGGTTGAGGTGGACATTATAAGTTGGCCTCATCCCGATGCTTGGAGTCTTGTTAATAGTAACTTTAATTAAATGCTGTATGAGACAACTGAAATGGATGTGGTCTTATCCCCTGTCAGTAAGACTAATGAGCATGGCTGATGGAGTGGCTTACTCATGGGAAAATTTACCAGAAGCCAAGATAATTGGGTTGAATGGTGGCCCCCTAAAAGACATGCCCCAGAACATGTAAATGTTAATTTTTTTTTAGAAAAAGAGTCTTTGCAGATTAATTAGGTTAAGAATCTCAAGATGAAATCATCCTGGATCATCCAGATAGTCTCTAAATCCAATGTCAAGTGTCCTTATCAGAGATACACAGAGGAGAGCCACAGAGAAAAGGAGAAGGCTGTGTGAAGATGGGGGCCAATGATGGAATGACGCAGCCACAGCTAAGGCGCACCTGGGGCCACCAGAACCTGGAAGAGGCTAAGAAGGATTTGAGCCTTTGGAGGAAATATGGTTGTGCTAACAGCTGGATTTCAGACTCCTGGCCTCTGCATGAGAATACATTTATGTTGTTTTAAGCCCCCCAGCTTGTGGTAATTTGTTAGGGTACTCTCAGGAAACTAATACAACCATGTTGAAATGAAGGTTGGAAATTACTGGGAAACATTTTTCCACGAGCAACTCCTTTTTCTGTCTATCTTGCAAGCAAGGCACTGACTGCCCTTCGTTTTGGATTATCTTTTGAAGGAATAGCCTTGGAAGATAGAGATAGTGTCTCCCTTCAGAGCAACGGGCAGGTATGATTACTGGCCCTTATAGAAAACGTGGGTCCCTAATTTCAGGCTTTCTCCCCTGGGATGCAATCCACTGTGTGTTCAGGTGTCATCTGGCTGCTCTTCATTACCTGTGAGGATTAGGGTTTGGGGGACCAGTGCAGATACTGATATTCTGGCTACTGCTGTTACCGGGCGGAATAAATTGTCTGCTGTCTCCGGTCCCAGGAGTTTCATATCTCCTGTCAGCATCCAGGAAACTGGCGGATTAATTTGTTAGTTTGAATGTAGGTGAGTTCTCAGCATCTTCACAGTTATTGACAGATATTATTCTTAGAACTTCTGTAATTAAGCCATGAGTACCTCTTTCACTCTGTCCCCACCTCATCTGAATGCCTTATTCAATTCTATCCTGTCTCTTATAATTCTCTGAAATTATGTGAACATTATTTGTCAAAGAAGCAGATAATCTGTAAAGAGATTGATTTATTATAACATTTTATATTTTCATCAGTTAATAAAGGGGAGTAAAGCAGAGGGAAATTCTTGCTTTTGAAAATCTGCTGAGTCAAGGAGTGGAGACATTGATGAACATGTGAGCATGAACAAATTTTAGTATCTTTACAAAGTCATATGGAGTCAAGAATGCTTTAGTTAGAATATATCATCTGTACTTGTCACCTCAAATTAGATGAAAAGCTGATTCGTTGACAACTTTTCTTCAGGCAAGAGACATATATTCCACTCCCAGGCTCCCCCACCAGCCCCAGAGAGCTGAGATAAGGAACTGTATCAGTGCATGTTGAACTTTATGAAATGACTAATTGGTGCCATTTGTGGTTAAATGTTGTCAATGCATCATATCAACAATCCTGTCATCATTCACAACAAGGAAGAGAAAGGAATAGGAAGAATGTTTTAGTTAACAAGCCTAAGCTGGTCAGAACAGGCTGGAGACAAAGTCATGAGGCTGTTTAAGCTCATCCCCACTGCCATCCACTCCTTTTCTCAGTTTGGCACCTTTCACCAGGACCTTCGGCTGCCTCCCAGCTGCCTCCGGCTGGCATCCTTGGTGCCAAAATTCTGGGGCTCCCCCAGTCCCTAACATACCGTCAAACGTACCTGTCCAGGAGTTTCCACATTGTTCCTGTTGCAAGTGAACAGCACCCCCATGTATCCTACCTTGCTTTCCAATTCGGTCGCTCATGGAGAGCCCCAGAAGACCCAGGCAGGACATTATAGACTGAAAACTGTTTGCCCAAACCTGGGAAACTCTATCTTTGATGGATTGAGTTGATAAATAAATCTAGGTTGTGTACACCCTGCCTTTTACTTTGAAGAAAGTATCATCCCTGCTCAGCAATTCTCGAGGAGAAAAGAGTGGTTTCCTTGAAGTGCTCCTATATAATCTCCAAGATAAGGACTCTAAGTTCCAGCCTAGGTCACATACCCAATTGAGGACACTTTCTGAACTGGGCAGGCCTGGGTCACAGGCCTAATCCTTTGGCCAGGGTGGCCCGTTCTTTTGGGTAGGGGATGGGTGAAGGGGTGGGGGTGGAGATCCTAGCCATGTTCTGCATGGAGCACTGGGTGTTATATGCAAACAATGAATCATGGAACACTCATCAAAAACTAATGATGTAATGTATGGTGATTAACATAACATAATAATAAATAAATAAATAAAATCTTAAAAAAAAGAAAACTGAATTTAAAGTGTAAAACACAAATTAAGAGTTTTTCCAAAAAACATGAAGGCAGAAAGATGAAGGACACGGTGATGATTTGAACAAAACAATGAACAAACTTCAGCTAATGGATATATATATGAACCTGCACTCAGTCCAGATAGTTTTATAAATGAGTACCAAACTTTTAAGGACTCTTTATTATGTCTACACTGTCTTGGAGAATAGAAAAAAGAGAAAGTTTCCCCAACTCATCTTATGAGACTACAAAGTTTCTTCATATCAAAACCAGACCATCACAGGAGGAGAAGACAAAATTATAAGCCAGTTTTACTAATAAACATAGGTTTTTAAAATTCTCCATAAAATGCTAGTAAATCAAATCCAGCAATGTATAAAACTATAAGACATCATGACCAATACAAGGATGTAGGATGTTTTAACATAAGAAAATTAGAAAATACAACTCAACACATTATCAGATTAAAGAACATAAACCATCTCAGTAAAGCAGAAAATGCACTAGATGAAATTCAGCATTCATTCATAATTTATAAAAAAAGAAATTTAGTCAACTAAGACTAGAAGGGAATTTCCTTAAAATAATGAAGATATCAATCAAAAATCTACATCACCCATAATACTTAATGTTGAAATGATAAATCTTTTCTTTTAAAACTAAGGTACAAACATGCCAAGTATCAACATCTATTCAACATCGCATTGGAGATCTTGGCTGCACAGTAAGACAAGGAAAACAATAGAAGGGCCTAGAAAGGAAGAAGCCAAACCATCATTTATCACAAATAGCATTAGTTTCTCATTGAAAATCCAAGAGAATCTACAGAAAGATTATTCAAATTTATTAAACACATTTTGTCTTATGTATGAGTATGCCCATGTGTGTCCAGTGGATCTCATGACTTCCCTCTACCAAATATGATACCACATGTGGTACAACCAGTGGAGAATGAAAGAGGTAGGGACCCTGCCTTCACAGCTTACAACTAGTGAAGGAGACAAGCAGTTAAACGAAATGATAATAATGAAGTGAATTAAGTGTTATCATAGAGGGAGAATTTGTAGGAAGAGCCTCTAATCCTATGCAAAGAGAGGAAGGGGGTCAAATAAATCTTCCCCAAAGAATTGATATACGAGGTGGAATTGAAATGAAGCTGAAAAGCAATAAGGCAAAGAGCCTGGGAAGAGCATTCTAGCAGAGAGAGTTTTGGTCAGAGATGTAGCTAGCAGAGGGTGGTAAAGAAGTTCTGCACAACGGATGTGGGAAGATAGGGGGGTTGGGAACAGTCAGGCAAAGGGCCTTGGAAACCATGGTGAGTAGTGTGAGCATTATCCTAAGGGCAGTGGATGCCGTTCAGAGCTTTTGAGCAGTTTGCATTTTAGAAAAACAACTCTGGCTGCAGTGTGGTGAATGAATGAGGAGAGGGTGTGCCAGACTGAAGCTAAGGAGACTGGTTTGGAGGAAATTGCAATATTCTAGGCAAGAGACAATGGTAGTCTATGCCAAGGTAGAGGCTGAGAGGAGTTGGATAGGTTTGGGATATATTCAGAAGACAGGGTCATAGGACTAAGAGACTGGTTGGATGCAATGTGTGAGGGAGGAATGACATTCAAGTATCTTGCTAGGGTGTACCAAAGACTGGAAACAAATGCACTCAAATGTTCAAATTATCTATTAGTTGTAAACTTATGGATAATTGTTGTATTCTTCTTTATATTCTTTCTTTCCTAGTTTTGTTTTAAATACTTTTTTTGGTGGGCGCCTGCATAGCTCAGACGGTTAAGCGTCTGCCTTCGTCTCGGGTCATGATCCCAGGGTCCTGGGATCGAGCCCCACATTGGACTCCCTGATGAGCAGGGAGTCTGCTTCTCCCTCTCCTTCTGCCTGCTGCTTCCCCTGCTTGTGCTCTCTCTCTCTGTCAAATAAATAAAATCTTTAAAAAAAAATTTAAAAAAAAATTTTTTTTTTAATGTATGCTCCAGATCAATGCAGGGCCTGAACTCACAACCTTGAGATCAAGACCTAAGCTGAGGTGCACCTGGGTGGCTCAGTCGGTTAAATGTCTGCCTTCGGCTCCAGTCATGATCCTGGGGTCCTGGGATCAAGCCCCACACGGGGCCACCTGCTCGGCAGGGATTCTGCTTCTCCCTCTGCCCTTCCCCTGCTTATGTGCTCTGTTTGTCTCATTCTCTCTCAAATAAATAAATAAAATCTTAAAAAAAAAAAAAAAGACCTGAGCTGAGATCAAGAGTCAAACTCAACCGAGTGAGCCACCCAGGTGCCCCATCCCAGTTTTCTATGCAGTATTTATTCCTTTCATAATCAAGAGAGGATTATGAATAACTATTTTCTTTTCTTTCTTTTTTTTTTTTTTGAATAACTATTTTCTTGTTCCTAACATCAAATCTGTAGGACTCAGCTCTCTTCTAGGAGAACTATTATAAGGCATACTCACAGAATGATGGGTTGGCCATGTGCTATTCTCCCATATAATCTATTTTGCTTTTTATTGGTGGTTGCTGATGGCAGTTTGTAATTCTGAAGGACTGCCTCGTGTGGAAGCTGGCAACTAATATGAAAAAGTGGGAAAAGCCCAAGTTTTGCAGAGACAGGGAACTCTACTGCTTACCAGTTTAGTAGTCTTGGGAAAGTCGCCTAATGTCTCTGGAAATACCACCTCTCACACTTTCAGTGTCAAGTGTAATAATGTGTGTGAAAGCACTTGTCAAATGCCATACAGATGTTAGTAGTTATGTGGCACTGTCTACAGGTAAAGTCCAAACACCTTTCCTGGGATTTTGATCCTTGAACAACTTTCCTGAAATCAACCCTCCCTTTCTGTCTTCTCACACTTCATTCTTCTGTTCAGTATTCCCCATAACTCTGCTATACTCACTCTATACTCACTTTCTCAGCTCCTTGTACATTTAGGTATTTGCAAAGAGTGAGGTGGTGGTGCACATATTTTTAAGATGATGCCTTATAGTTTAAGTGTTCATATGTCCTGGATTGTCTGTTGTCCCGGCATCTCATACATTTTACATTTATCTTGAATAACTGTGTCCTTTACTGTGCTTAGCTTTAGAAACTTTAGACCTCCTTGGTCTGCTAAATCCTGGTGGACTTTGGACTTGATCCCACAGGGCTCAGGCCTCAAACAAATGCTCTCTCTGAACTTCAGTCTACTCATCTGTAAATTGGAAGTAAGAATATCCACGTTGTAGTGATGAGGAATCATATTCACAAAGTGACTGGCACATAGTAGGTGCTCAATAAATCCATATCATTATTCCAGAGGTGCTGTAGTAATTAGTCTGATGATTTTTTATTTTCAGAAAATAAGCAAAAATATATTATTGTCATCAATATGACCAGCTTTTTGGTGAAGGAGGGATATGGATTTTTTTTTAAGATTTCCTTATTTATTTTAGAGAGTGAGAGAGAGAGAGCACGAGCAGGAGGGGCAGGGGAGAGGGAGAGAGAATCTCAAGCAGACTCCACGCTGAGCACTGAGCCTGACACAGGGCTCAGTCTCACAACCCTGAGATCATGACCTGAGCTGACACCAAGAGTCGGTGGCTCAAGCAACTGCACCAACCAGGGGCCCCGGAATATGGATTTATATTTTAAAAATATTTTACATATTTTTACATAATGTACAATTTTCTGTGTCCAGTCTACATAATTCTTTCATAAATTCACTAGATTAACCCAAGTAAAGGCCAACTATTCAATTAAGACAAGAAGTCTCCCAAATCTTCAGCACCCACGGAGTAAGTTATCCAATGGAAAACCTCATCCTTTCACCCATTACTCCTCTCAACCTATTTTGTGGTTCATGCTAGGTTTTCAGATGTGATGGATAAAACTCAGTGAAGCTGGGAGGAAGGAACCAGAGGAAAATTTATCCATCAAACTTCATCACTTCCGGACATAAGATGACATACACTTTCAATTAACATGTTCCCTGGGAAAGTATATAATAAAAAAGAAGCAGGCACTGTACAAATAAATATAAACTGCTTCTTTAAAGCTATATTAAAGTTAGGTTTCACCCTTTCAAACATCCAGACTGTGAGCTGGGTCTCAAAATCTTCCACAGCTACTTCCTCCCTTGGGTAAGAAAGCGTCAATAGTAGCAGCTGCTGAGGGCTTCCGAGGGCAGGCCCAGGGATCCTCACCCCACACCAGTCAGTCACCAAGGGAGACCAAGGACCTGGAGGTGCCAACTGACTCTTAGCGGTGGGGAAGGTCCAGGGCTGGGCTTCTGGGACACTGTGACCTCTTTCAATCGGCCTTTGGGGGAAACGAACATTTTTTTGCCCTTTTCTAAGACCAGGGAGGCAAAATTCCAAAATTCCATCGACCATTGTTCCTAGAATTCTGGCAAACAATGGTATCCTGCAGGTGCTCGTGTAGCCTGCCTTGTGGGGGACATTCAACCGGGAAACGGGTCCATGAACAGGACAGAACCACACAGGCACAAGCGATGTGAGAAAAACCCCAAAGAATCGGTCAACACAGACATGATCTTTCTTTGGTAAGTAGAAATGTTCCTTTGGATTTCCTTTCCCAGGGATGATTTAACTTTATCTATAATTCCTTTTTCTGTCTCTGCTTGGGCAGCCCTGTGAAAGTAAGTCAGATTAATCTACTAATATGGCCATGTTAATTGTATCCTCATAAATGGCCTTCTTGCCCATAATCTACTTGGGTAATTTCAAGAACTTATTTCCCTTTTAATTTCCTTTTCTGCTTTCTGATGTCTTCCTCTGACACTTAAAAATATATATATTATTTATTTACAGACAGGAATCGTTTGCAGATGGTTTTCTTCCCCCAGAAGAGAAATTTCCAGGATAGGCTGTAAATTAAGATAATCAGATGCGGTATTTCCCGGAGATGAATCTCAGGGTTTTAAATGTTTTAGGGACTTTACTTAGGGCTTTTAAGACCCTCCAAACTATGTCTTCATCTCACCTCTATTTTTAGGTCTCGAAGGGTGAAGACACTTGTCTATAAAAAACGAAATGGGATCCAAGAGAATTAGATGTCAGTGGGTCTCCCGGAGAGTACACCCTGTAGAACGTGAGAAAGCCAGTCACATGCGCAGGCAGTGAGTCCGAGGCCTTTTGGCTGCAATTCAAGTGAGCATATCACTGGCCTGGAGCCAGAATCACGAGCTGCAGAAACCATTTGCACTTTGGACTGATTGGAAAGTGCGGGTGGATGTTGAAGCGTGCACATACAGGTCACCTCTGCAGGACTCGCACGCTTTCTCCTTGGAGTCCAGGATCACGTGCTCTTTTTCTTCTCATTCAGTGGACTTAGGCATATTCCGATTTCTGTGCTTCAGTTTTTAACAGAAGAATTGGCACAATTCCTCTATTCCTACACTTCACTGACAGAGAAGTATTTGCATAGATTTCATTAATTTATGAGCTGAAAAACCATATAAACTGTTTGTAGCTCCTTGGGTGAGACATGAAATTGAGAGGTGACATTTTATATGCAGAGTAAGTCCTCTGGTTTTGATATCTCTTTGTTTTACCGCATCGGGATGGAACAAAGAGGCAGGATTTAAAAAGCACAGGCTTTGGTGACAAGAACAGCTCTCCTCCTTATCAACTGTGAGATGTCCGGTAAGCAGCTCCTTTGTGCTCCCCAGTTTACTGGGGACAACACAGAATTTCCCTAGGTTATTAGGAGGTCCTCCCAGTAATAATACTCGGCTGATGAGATGCAGTCAGTAAACATTAGGTTCTTTTCCTTACCCTCAGTTTTGACCCAACAGTTCTGAAAAATGTTCTTCCAGCCCATTCATGAAACAAAAACCAAACGATCCTTTTTGAACACGAGAAATGTACAAAAGCACAAACACAATCCCCACAGTGTGCTCAGTATTATTAGGCACAGTGAAGAATATTTAAAAACTATAAAATATATAAATAGTACTTAAAACTCAATAATCAAAAGGCAACCCAGTCATCCAGAATATATAAAGAACACCTACAACTCAACAACAAAAAGACAAGCAATCCAATTAAAAAATGAGCAAGAGGGGTGCCTGGGTGGCTCAGTCGGTTGGGAGTCTGACTCTTGGTTTCAGTTCAGGTCATGATCTCAGGGTCCTGAGATCGAGCCCCATGTCAGGCTCAATGCTCACTGTGGTCTGCTTGCCCTTCTCCCTCTGCTCCTTCCCCCATGCGCTCACTCTCTCTCTCTCTCTCTCATAAATAAATAAAACCTTAAAAAAATGGGCAAGAGAAAAGAGACGTTTCTCCAAAGAAGACAACTAATAAGCACAAGAAAAGATGCTCAACTTAACTGGCCATCAGGGAAATGCAAATCATAATCACAGTGAGTTACCACTTCACATCTAGGATGATTATCATTAAAAAACAGATAATGATAAGTGTTAGAAAGGATGTAGATCAGTTGGTATGCCCATACGCTGCTGATGGGAATGTAAAATGGTGCAGCTATTTTGGAAAACAGTCTGGCATTTCCTCAAAAGTTTAAATATAGAGTTGCTGTATGACTCAGCAATCCTACTCCTAGGTATATACCCAAGAAAAATGAAAACATGTCCGCACAAAAACTTGTACATGAATCTCCATAGCACCATTATTCAAAAGACCCAGAAGTGGAAACAACCCAAATGTCCACCAGCTGATGAATGGAGAAACCAATATGGTGTACCCATGTAATGGAATATTATTTACCAATAAAAATGAAGTACCAATGCCTGGTACCCATGGACAACCCTTGAAGACATTAAAATGCAAGATATCCATAACAAAAGATTACATATTGTATAATCGTATTTATATAAAATGTCTGGAGTAGATTAATCTATAGAAATAGAAAGTAGATTACTGGTTGCCTAGGGTGGGGTTGAGGGAGGTTTGAGAGAGTATATATTAGTTTCCTAGACGTGCCATAACAAAGAGTCACAAATTGGGGGGCATAGAAAAACAGAAATTTATTCTCTCACAGTCCATAGTCAGTGTTGGCAGGGCCATACTCCCTCCAAAGGACCTAGGGACGAAGGTCCTCAGCACCTATGAAAGAATCCTTCCTTACCTCACCTAGCTTCTGGTTACCTGAAATCTTTGGCTTTCCTTGGTTTGTAGAAGCAGCATTCCAATCTCTGTCGCTGTCTTCACATGGACTTCTTCCCATGTGCCTGTAGCTCTGCATCCAAATTTCCCTCTCCTTATAGGGACACCAAGTCATGTTGGATTTAAGGCCCTCCCCAATCCAAAGTGACCTCATCTTAACTTGATTACATCTGCAAAGACCATTTCCAATTAGGCCACATTCATAGGATCTGGGGGTTAGGACTTGAACATGTCTCTTGGGGGACACAATTCAACTCACAACTTGGAGAAATGGGGAGTGACTGCTGTTGGGTACAGTGTTTCTTTTGGGGATAATGAAAATGTTCTAAAATTCATTGTGATAATAATGGTTGCCCAACTTTATGAAAATACTAAAAACTGTTGAATTGCACGCTTTAAGCAGGTGAATTTGTTAGGTATGAGAATTATATTTCCATAAGGCAGTTATTTAAAAGCTAAACTCTAAAACATGGTCCCTGTCCTCCTGTGGTTTACAGTTGAATTAAGAAAACCAGTTTGTTCATGTGAAACAAGTGAACAACAGAAGTCACAATACAATGAAATGTCGTCATGCAGTGTGATGATCGATCTTGTAGATGCCTAGAACAGAGGATGAATGAGAGCAGCATAATCCCAGAAAGCTTCATATGGAATCTTGAAATATGAGTAGGATTTAAAATTACTTCTTGGGGATTTAGAATGGCTAAAATTCCCCCACTGCTCAGTGCTCTTTGGTCACCAGCTATTTACACGGAGGGTCTCCTCTGCTCTGAACACTCCTCCCGCACTGGCTCCCAGGGGCCCACCTCTGGCTTCTGCACTGGGCCCCAGTCCCAGGCCTTTGCGGAGCCCCCTCCTCACCCCCGCCCAGGGGCGGGGGACAGGGTGGACTTGGCAGAAACAGACTTTGTGTGAGTCAGTAGAGCCTGGGAGGGTGGTTTGCTGGTCATTTTAGATGCTCCTCTGGGAAGAATCAGAGAGAAGGAAATTCTCTCTGTGTAAGCAGCAGTAAGGAGCAGTCCGGGCCAGTCTCCTGCCAGTTTGTGTAAAATGTAAACTCCTGAGTCCCACTTTTAGAGAGTCTGATTAATGTGTCTGTGGAGGGGGCCGGGAATGAGCGTTTTTAACAAACACCTACAGTGATTCTCATATAGGGGTGATTTTGAGAAACATTGCAATAGAATCCCCAAGCTGAAAATCAGGATCAAAGAGAAGAAAGCATATAAAAATGGTAGCTGAAGGGATCAATGCAGTGTCTCTAATGCAGCTTAACTTTATTTGAGGTCTTTAGCAACTCTTGCAGAAAAAGAGAAAGATGATAATTTACATGGTTCTCATTATTGGAAAGGTGAACGTATACTCTTCCTCAGGAGAAAAGTGTTTTCCTCACACTAGATACTGAAAAATATTTTTTAGATGCAGTCTTTGCAGAAGAGATGCCCAGGCTCACTCGTAGGCTGCTTGCAGGGCTAGGCACAGAAAGGGGTGTTGGCTGGGTGGGCGGTTGTTAACAGCGACTCCGCTCTCGGGAATGCTGCAGCAGGCGCACCGATAAAGCCAAACACAGATAAGTTCTGTTCAATAAATATTGATTTGCCATTTACCATGTGCCAGATACCGTATGAAATGCTGGTGAAACAGAGTAAGATAGCCCTGCTCCTGAGAGGCTGATGGCCAAGTAACGCCAAAGGTTGTGAGCTGAGCAGGCAGCTCACTGACAAGCGGACAGAGTTCAAGGCTAGGAAATGAGCTCGACACTGGATGGGAGAGTTGCCTGACCCGTGAGCAGGAAGTGCCCAGCGGCTTGGACGCGGGGACAGGGGCCGGAAACTGTGCCTTTTAGGAGGGTGAGCTTTTCCAGTGGGTCCTAGCTCAGCTCACTGAACCGGGGGCCTGGCCTGGCAGGAACGTCACCAGGTCAGAGAGGGCACCCTAAGTGATGATGTCGAGTGTGACTGGTCCTCCACATGAGTTAGGTTCCAGATTAGGGGATAGGAAAAAATTACATCTAATCAAAATTCTTTTACAAAATTCCTTATATTATTCATTAAATAAAGCATACATACACACAGTATATATAGACGTATGTGGTATTTGGTAAATAGAACATGCGCAAAATACAATTTTTACTTATTTTAAGTTATACCATTTAAATAATTTCTCTTTTCCCACTCACTGTTGAAGGCTGTATGGTTGCTTCGCATAAGTTAAAATCACGTATGATGTGAAATGGATGATCTTCAATAGGATTTTTCCCTTTTGGGCAACAAATACAAAAAAAGAGATTCCCTATGAGTGGTACTTACAGCCATCTTCGATAAAATCTGAATGCTAAAACTGGAAGTAGGGTAATTCTAGCATTGAGTTCATTGGGTTTACAATACAGTGCTCTGTGGGCTACCTGGACTTAAGGTGGAATTTAGAGCACCTAGAATTGCTGAATTCTAGAGGCTTCATCCCTGTGACATTCTACAAATACTGCCTCTTTGCAGGGCTCTTTGTAAGAGTTCCCGGCAAACAGTGTAACCATTTGCTGCCAGATGTCTGCGGGGCTGGTCTTCTCCATTTCTGATTCAGGTCAGTTCCTCGAGGAAAACAGAGGAGGAGATGGTAGAGATGATGTTCAAGTTTGAACATCGTGGAGCCTAACCTATATTTTTGCCGGAGGAGAAAGCTATCCCACATTCACAAAGAAGGTGGCCATACAAATACAGATTTTTCGCAATAGCTCTGGGCCCACCTTAGTACTTAAATACATTTTACCCTGAAATTCTGAGTTCTTCTCCCTCAAACAAGGCAGAGACAGTTTTGGTCTAGGAAACATTTCACAATCGTTGCTACTGGTTGCCCACGATAGGTAGAGAAGACCTTCAGGAGCGGCTTGTCTGATGGTGAGCAGAGAGACCGACCTCATAGAGCCGTAAGGGTAAATTAGTCATAAAATGTATTAGGTTTTGGACCCTATTTTGTCTCCTGTGTGTTTTCATTCCCTGGGTGGGTTCTGGCCTCATGTGCACCCCCTCCCTGCCACCTGAACCTCAGCGGTTCTTGTGTTTGGGCCCTTCCTTTCAGTGCTGACAGTTCATGGTGACCTCACTTTGCTCAACAGCAGATACAGACCAGCTCCTTTGAAGGAGATCAACTATGCATGGAATTCCAAGATAGTATTGTCCCAAAGAGCTTGGATGACAGAACGTAAGTCTCAAAGATACTTTAGGCCATCGTGGAACAATTCTGTTACTTCATACTTCTTAATACAAATTTTCCATGTGCAACATTATCTTATCCTGACAACAAAGAGTAGCTCTTCATTGTGATTTGGCTTATAGAAGGGGCTGACTTTATTATGTAATTTGAGGAGATTGTGGTCTCAATTTGCTTTCATGCTTGCACGTTTTTGCCAAGTTTAAAATGTACAGCCAGGTTGGCTGCTTTTGAAGTCAGTCTGCTGGGCCAAGGCAATGGTTTGTATTTCTATGGCACCTGCTTTGAGGTACTCCTGGGTCTTTACTAATAAGGTTCCTGGGGGAGTCTATTTATTTCTTTATTTATATCAGTGCAGGGCTTGAACTCGCAACCCTGAGATCAATACCTGAGCTGAGATCAAGAGTCCGACACCCAACTGACTGAGCCACACAGGCCCCCCAAGGCTACTGGGGCAATCTTAAGGCAGAGTATTTCTTGGCATATGATCCAATACATATATGAGACTAGTGCATCCCAACAGGGGTATGTCTAGGCAGAAGTGATTCAGGGTTGTTCTAAAGCTATAAGCATTTTTCTAGGTTGCCATTACTATCTCAAACACTTTGTAAAAAGGGCACGGCTCTGGTGTTCCTACAAAATAGTGAGGCCACAATGTCCATGCATTGATTTTGATAAGCTTGGAAATACCAATTTGTACTGGGCTCATTCTGGAGCAGACAGAGCTCCTGAAAGCTACTAGGAGGTGGCACATGATCCTCAGAGGTGGGGATTGCCTGTAGACCTATCTGCTTTGCACACCTCAAAGGGGAAATGTTGATGTGAATTAAATACTTGGGCACTTTTTTTTTTTTTTTTGCTACATCTGCCACTAAGTCCTTTACGTATCAGTTCATTGAACCTAATGATAGGATCAGATCATAGGTCAGATCAGATGATAGAACCTCTGATAGATCAGGAAACTGAGGCTCAAGAAGGTTGGCAACTTTCCTGAGGCCATATACCCAGGAGGTGGCAGAAACAGAATTCAGATCTGGGACTGTCTCCACATTACCACATCAGCCTGTCATCCTGGGAATATTATGCAAAAATTATAATCACCTTAATAATTCCTAGAAGAAACTAACGGATACAAAAATTGTGTTTTTATGTGTGTGGATACATAGATGCTTAGTGCTTGCTCTACAAATGATTTCTGTAAGGTTTTACTCAAATGAGGTGTTAGGCATGTAAAGGGGTTCAGGCCTGAATTCTACCCTTTGTTTCCCTCTCCCTCCAGGGCTGTCACAAATAGAAAGTGTGGATGTAAGAGTCAGCAGTTGAATGTGGATCAGACTGTAACATTTATATTAATTGACAGTTTTAATATAATAAATTGTTTTCTATGAATAAATGGCTGAGTAGGATTTCCAGGAAACCATGTTGGAGAATGAGGCTTAGCACTGAAACCTGTTGGGGTGTTCTGCTTCCTCCCTAAATCTAGACTTTTGGGGCCTACTCTGTCCACTTAGAGAGTAGCTGCCAAGAACCTCAAGCTGGCCTCGTCTTCCTAAGGGACAGAAAGGAGAGGAAGGAGGGGAGGAGGAGTACTTTACAGGTGGGGACTGGAAGTGAAAGGAGGTTACGGGCCGCCTGATGGCCAGCAGGCCCCAGAAGGCCACAGGCTGGGCACCTGGGACCTGGGACACATAATCCTGTCTTCTAGTAAGGTAGGGCCCAAGAATGCCAGATGCCCACTCACCATATGAGCCATCCCCTCCCCTGCCAGGGAAGGACAGCAGGTGTCCTCTCTCCATGTTCCCCTCTCAGGCAAGGAACAGCAAATCCTGTCCTCTTTGGAAACATGAACAGGGATGATAAATGTTCTTGAGCATTTGAGCTATGTCCAGAGCATAACTGAAAACCAGAAATAAACAAGCAGACTTGAGCCAAGATGAGGTCACAGTGACAATCTTGTTATCTAAGCAAACTTCTCGGGCTCAGAGGGTTTCGGGGCCTTTTGAGTGTCTACCCAGAAGCAGGGGACATCACAGCATTCTCTCAGGATCAACTTTTCCTTAATAGTTTTTGCTATAAATTTATATTCAACTTGCTCTTAAATGTCCTTAATTTTGGCAGTGAGATACAGTGCTCTATTGGAAAGTAGTGTCCTGTTTTGTATGAAATGACTCCAAGTATATTATTTTACTGCTTAGTTTCCATCAACTTGCCCAATCTTCAAGTAGGTGTGTCAACATAGCAAACACCGTTATAGCTACTACTGGGTCACGGTAGCCAAAGGAATTTTTGTTTTTGCATTTTATTCATGTGGTGATATAATTTTCTTTTTTTTTTTTTAAGATGTATGTATTTATTTTTAGAGACAGAGAGAGAGCGTGAGCGGGGGCGGGGGGAAGGGTGGGAAGAGGGAGAGAGAGAAAGAATCTCAAGCAGACTCCATGCTAAGTGAGGAGCCCAATGCAGGGCTCTATCCCAGGACCCTGAGATCATGACCTGAGCTGAAATCAGGGGTCGGTCACTTAATCAACTGAGCCACCCAGGCGCCCCATTGCATGGTGATATAATTTCCTATGATAATTGCAAATTTACATAATTCTTCTTGCCAATTTGATTCTTGAACTCACTTTTCCAATAATACAAAGCACCGTTGTCATTCATTATTTGTATTAATTGCCATGTACATGGTGCTTACTGTGTGCCAGGCACTGTTTTCTATACCGAACTCATTCAGTCCTCCCCACAATCCTTTCAAGTACTTGCTATTATTAGCTTCACTTTACAGATGAGGAAATCAAAGCAAGTAAAATTTTGAAAATTATGATGTGTTCATATATCAAGAGATGGGAATATAGTCTATATTACACACACACACATACACACACACATAGTCTATTTTTCCTCACTAGCCAAAAGTGTATGTGTATATGTGTGTGTGTATTAGATTTTATTTCCCATGTACCCCCAACCCCATGCGTGCATAGACTCCCTCCTCATCAGCCTCCCCATGCACCACAAGAGTGGTACATTTGCTGTAACTGAGGAACCCACTTTACCACATTGTAACCCAGAGGTCATAGTTTACATTAGGGTTCACCTTGGTGTTGGAATTTCTATGGGTCTGGACAAATGTATAATGCCATGTATCCACCATTACAGTATCATACAGAATAGTTTCACTGCCCTAAAACCCCTCCATGCTCTGCCTATTCATCGTTCTCTCTCCCTAACCCCTGGCAACCACTGATCTTTTCATTGTCTCCATAGTTTTGCCTGTTCTTGAATATCAGTAGTTGGACTCATACAGTATGTAGCCTTTTGGGATGAGCTGCTTTCACCTGGTAATATTAATTTAAGGTTCTTCGTGCCTTCTCATGAATTGATAACTCATTTCTTTTTTAGCGCTGAAAAATATTTTATTATCTGGAAGTACTACAGTTTATTTATCCATTTATTTACCTATCAAAGGACATTTTGGTTGCTTCCAAGTTTTAGCAATTGTGAACAAAGCTGCTATAAACCCCATGTGCAGGTTTTTGTGTGGACATGCGTTTTCAACCCCTGTGGGTAAATACCAAGGAGTGCAATTGCCGGATCACGTGGAAAGAGCACGTTTAGTGTTGTAAGAAACCACCAAACAGTCTTCTGAGGTGGCTGACCTGTTTTGCGTTCCCACCAGCAATGATTGACAGGCCCTATTGTTCCACATCCTCCACAGCATGTGGTGTTTTCAGTGTTCTGGTTTTGGACTATTCTAATAGGTGTGTAGTGGTATCTCATTGTTGTTTTAATTTGCATTTCCCTGATGACACATGATGTGAAGCATCTTTTCATATGCTTATTTGCCATCTGTATATCTTCTTTGGTGAAGTGTGTGCTAAAGTGTTTGGCTCATTTTTTAATTGAGTTGTTTGTTTTCTTATTGTTGAGCTTTAAGAGTTCCTTGTATAGTTTTCATAACAGTCCCTTATCAGATATGTCTTTTGCAAATATTCTCTCCCAGTCAGTAGCTTGTCTGTCATTCTCTTAACAACATCTTTCACGGAAAAGAACTGTTTATTTTAATGAGGTCCATCTTATCCAGTCTTTCTCTCATGGATCATGGTTGGTGTTGTTGTAGCTAAAAATCATGACCAAACCCAAGGTCATTTGAATATTCTCCTGTGTTATCTTTTAGGACTTTTGTAGTTTTGCATTATACATTTAAATCTGTGATTTCATTTTCAGTTAATATTTGTGAAGAGTGTAAAGTCTGAGTCCAGATAAACATTTTTATTTTTTTGTTTCAACATCATTTGTTGGAAAGACTACTTTGCTCCACTGTAATGCCCTTACTCCTTTGTCAAAGATCAGTTTACTAGGGGCGCCTGGGTGGCTCAGTCAGTTAAGAGTCTGCCTTTGGCTCAGGTCATGATCTCCGCTCAGGTCATGGTCCTGGGATCTAGCCCCCTATGGACTCCCTGCTCAGCGGGGAGCCTGCTTCTCCTGCTCCCTCTGCCCCTCCCCTGCTCGTGCATTCTCTCTCTCTCTCTCTCGAATGAATAAATAAATAATTATCTTTTTAAAAAAAGATCAGTTAACTATATTTAGGGAGGTACATTTCTGGGCCCTTTATTCTGTTCCATTGATCTCTTGGAACCTATTCTCTCAGCAATACCTCACTGTCTTAATTACTATAGCTTTATAGTAAGCCTTGAGGTTGGATGGGGTCAGTCCTCTGACTTTGTTCTTTTCCTTCATGTTGTATTGACTATTCTGGGTCTTTTGCTTCTCTGCACAAACTTCAGAATCAGTTTTTAAATAGCCACAAAATAACTTGCTGGGATTTTGATTGGCACAGTGTTGAATCTATAGATCAAGTTGGGAAGAATGACACCTTGACAATATTGAGTCTTCCTATCCATGAACATGGAAGATCTCTTCATTTGTTTAGTTCTTCTCTGATTTCTTTCCTCTTCTTTGATTTCTTTGAAGTTTTCCTCGTATAGATCCAGACATGTTTTGGTACTAGGGTAATGCTGGCCTCATAGAATGAGTTAGAAAATATTCCCTCTGCTTCTATGCTCAGAAGGAGATTGTAGAGAATTGATATTTCTTCCTTAAATGGTTGCTTTTTGTATGTCTTTTAATTTTTTTTTGATAGCTTGGCATGATATAATGGGAAAAAGAAACTGCTGTAAATGGGCTTTTAGTAATGCAGTGATGAGGTGTGGGAGTAGGGGAAGCATTCTGTAGTACTATTATTAGGTTTCAGTCTTTCCTGGGCTTGTGCTTCCAGCTGTGAACTTCATGTGCTTTTTGGTTGCCCCCGCCCCACCCCTTAGGTGGGACAGGATGGCTAAGAGTGGGCTGGAGCTGAGTATTTCCCTTCTTGCAGGTCAGTTAGCCTCTGATAAAACTCAGCAGATTACACTGTGTTTAGTTTTTCCTGAGGGCCCAGACCTTGTTAAGAAGAGCAGAATGCTCTGGCATATTTCAAAATGCTTACTCCCCCGCTTTTTCTACCTGAAGCAGAGGGGCTTTTCTCTATTTCATGAGAATCTAATAGAGCTCCAGGAAGTAAGACTGACAAAATTGTGACACCTCCCCCCATCTTGTCCACACTGAGCCTTCAGCAATTTGTCAATTACAGGTATACCTCGGAGATGTTGCAGGTTTGGTTCCAGACCACCGCAATAAAGCAAATATTGGAATAAAGAAAGTCAAATGAATTTTTTGGTTTCCCAGTACATATAAAAGTTATGCTTACCCTATACCGTAGTCTATTAAGTGTGCAATAGCATTATGTCTAAAAAATAATCTAATAGGGATGCCTGGGTGGCTCAGTCAGTTAAGCGTCTGCCTTTGGCTCAGGTCATGATCTCAGGGTCCTGGGATCGAGTCCTGCATTGGGCTTCCTGCTCAGCGGGGAGCCTGCTTCTCCCTCTGCCTGCCATTCCCCCTGCTTGTACTCTCTCTCTCTCTGACAAATAAATAAATAAAATCTTTTAAAAATGTAATAATTTAAAAATACTTTATTGCTAAAAAATGCTAATCATCATCTGCGCTTTAAGCCAGTCATAATCTCTCTGCTGGTGGAGGGTCTTGCCTCAATGTTTATGGCTGCTGCTGATCAGGGTGGTGATGTTGAAGACTGGGATGGTTATGGCAATTTCTTAAAATAAGACACTAATCAAGTTTGCTGCATTGATGACTCTTCCTTTCATGAATGATTTTGCTGTAGCGTGTGATGCTGTTTGACAACACTTAACCACAGAAGAACTTTCAAAGTTGGAGTCAATCCCCTTGAACCCTGCTGCTGCTTTATCAACTAAGTTTATGTAATATTCTAAATTCTTTGTTGTTGTTTCAACAATCTTCACATCATCTTTACCAGGAATAGTTTCCATCTCAAGGAAACATTTCTTTGCTCATCCATAAGAAGCAACTCCTCATCTGTTCAAGTTTTATCATGAGTTTGCAGTAATTCAATCACATTTTTAAGTTCCACTTCTAATTCTAATGGGTTTTCTTGTTTTTGTTTTTTTGTTATTTCTGCCACATCTGCAGTTACTTCCTCCACTGAAGTTTTGAACCCCTCAAAGTCATCCACAAGGGTTAGAATCAACTTCTTCCAAACTCCTGTGAATATTGATATATTGACTTCTTCCTATAAGTCATGAATGTTCTTAATGACATCTAAAATGGTGAGTTTTCCAGAAGGCTTTCAATTGACTTTGCCTAGATCCATCAGCAGATTCACTATCCATGGCAGCTATAGCCTTATAAAATGTATTTCTTAAATAATAAGACTTAAAAGTCAAAATAGCTCCTTAATCTACAAAACAGATGTGTTAGTTGGTATGAAAACAACATTAAGGGGCGCCTGGGTGGCTCAGTTGTTAAGCATCTGCCTTCAGCTCAGGTCATGATCCCAGGGTTAGTGGGAAGCCTGCTTCTCCCTCTCCCACTCCCCCTGCTTATGTTCCTCTCTTGCTGTGTCTCTTTCTGTCAAATAAATAAATAAAATCTTTAAAAAGAAAAAGAAAACAACATTAATCTTGTTGTCCATCTCTATCAGAGCTCTTGGGTGACCAGGTGCATTGCCAATAAGGAGTCATATTTGTAAAGGAATCTTTTTTTTTTTTTTTTTTTTTGAGCAGTAGGTCTCAACAGTGGGCTTATAATATTCAGTAAACCATGTTGTAAACAGATGTGCTGTCATCCAGGGTTTTTTGGTCAATTTATAGAGCACAGAGTAGATTTCCCATAATTCTTAAGGGCCCGAGGATTTGCAAAGTGGTAAATGAGCATTGGCTTTAACTTAAAGTCACCAGCTTCATTAGCCCCTAACAAGAGAGTTAGCCTGTGCTTTGAAGGCAGGCATTGACTTCTCTCTAGCTTTGAAAGTCCTAGATGGCATCTTCCTCCAACAGAAAGCTGTTTCATCTACACGGAAAATCTGTTGTTTAGTGTAGCCATCTTCATGAAGTATCTGAGCTAGATTTTCTAGAAAACTTACTTCTACATCAGCATTTGCTGCTTCACCTTGCACTTTTATGTTATGGAGCTGGCCTCTTTTCTTAAACCACACAAACCAATATCTGCCGGCTTCCAACTTTTTTTCTGCAGCTTCCTCACATCTCCCAGCCTTCCTGGAATTGAAAAGAGTAGGGCCTTACTCTGGATCAGGCTTCGGCTTAAGAGAATGTTGTGGCTGGTTTGATCTTCTATCCAGACCACTCAAACTTTCTCCACATCAGCAGTAAGAATGTGTTCGCCAGAGTAGCACATTTAATTTCCTTCAGGAACTTTCCTTTGCATTCACAATTTGGCTAACTATTTGGTGCAAAAGCCCTAGCTGTCAGCCTGTCTCAACTTTCCACATGTCTTCCTCACTAAGCTTAGTCATTTCTAGCTTTTGATTTAAAGTGAGAGACCTATGACTCTTCCTTTCACTTGAACACTTGGAGGCCATTGTAGAGTTATTAATTGGCCTAATTTCAATATTGGTGTGTCTCAGAGAGTAGGGAGCCCAAGGAGTGGGAGAACGATGGCGGAAAGCCTGGTCAGTGAAGCAATCAGAACACACACACATTTATTGATTAAGTACACCATCTTATATGGGTGTGGTTCATGGGGTCCCAAAATAACTACAATAGTAATGTGAGAGATCCCTGATCACAGATCACCATAACAAATATAGTAATAATGAAAAAGTTTGAAATATTGTGAGAAATACCAAAATGTGACACAGAGACATGAAGTGAGCAAATGCTGTTGGAAAAATGGTGCTGATAGACCAGACTTGCTCAACACCAGGTTGCTACAAACCTTCCATTTGTAAAAAAAATAATAAAATAAAATACAGTATCTGTGAAGCACAATGAAGTGAGGTGCGATAAAGTGAGGTCTGCCTGTACAGTTCAGGCTTTCCTACTTTGGTGCTGGTTTCTGTGGAAGCTTTGACTGTGGATTGCTGCTCCAGTAAGTTGTGATTCTCTGTAGCCATCTGTCAGTCTCTCCAATTTTGGAGGCAGCAATGTGCCCTGTTCCCTTCTCTTACAGATCTAAGGAGAGTTGTTAATTTTTCAGTTTGTTCAACTTTTTACTTGTTGTTAGAATGGAGTGGCAACTTCCAAGCTCCTTCCATGCCAGACCAGAACCCAAAGTAGATTTCTTAGTTTGGTTTCTCTCAGCTGGAATGAGTGGAGACAGAAAAAAAGTAGGAACTCAAGTTTTGAGATGAATTCTTTTGAAATCTCAGAGGTCTGAATTTGAGCAGAAGTTATTGCATCTATTAGCCTCTAACATATATTCTCTTATCTCCAGGGATTGGTGTGATTACAGCCTGCCCCTGCGGGTATGAATCTGAATAAGACCAACTCTCAGTAAGATCCCTGATGGGAGCAGCTCTGAATGGTCTGATCCCATCTCAAATAAAATTAACTGGAAGGAAAAAAAATTGACTGGAAAGACCTAGCTTGTCTGTCTGGTATCAGGTCTTTACATTCTTCCATTATCTTCCACACAATATTTAATGTATGAGTATCTCCCTTCTGCAGTTCTGTCCTTCTACTCCAATTTGGCCTGATTCCTCTCCAGGCCTGCTGCCAACTAGTACTCTGGAACTTCCCTTCCCTGCACTCTGTGGTTGGACCCACCCTTTTCAGATCCCTCATCCTCTTGTTCCTTGTTTTATTCCCTTGTTTACTTGAAAACATCTTCCCATTACTTCTTTAGAAAAATACTTGAGAAGGGTGTCTGGGTGGCTCAGTTGGTTAAGCATCTGCCTTTGGCTCAGGTCATGATCCTGGAATTCCAGGATGAGCTCCTCATCAGGCTCCCCGCTCAGCAGGGAATCTGCTTCTCCCTCTGGCTGCCCCCCACCCTGCTCACGTTCTCTCACTCACTTTCTCTGTCTCTAATAAATAAAATCTTATAGAAAAAGAAAAATACTTGAGAGATAGGCTTTCTGAGCGCTTGCTGTTCTGAAAATATTTTTGCCTATATTCTACATAATTGATAGATTGGTTGGCTGCAGAGCTCTAGGATAAGACTTATTTTCCTCATACATTCTATGAGAGCTACCTAAATGTGTACCTCAGTGGCATTCTCTGCTCTTGCAACTAAGTGTAACCGTGAACAACTTCTTGAGTGGAGCCCCAGAGGTGGGAAGGGATATGCAGGGACCCAATGTGGTTGAGAGCCTGTACTGGATGTGGACCTTGACATCCTCCAGGCCAGAGAGAGTTTGGGGCCTCAGAAAGGTACCTGAAGGCAAGGGTCAGAGCTCCAAAGTTACTGGAGAGAGCTTGGCTTACGAGATCTATAGACAAGAGGAAAGATGAGAGGGAGAACAACTCAGCTGACTAGGGTGGCCAGGTTGAGCCAAAAAGAGAGACAGAGACAGAGACTGAAGGAGAGAGGGAGATACAGGACACCTAGTTAAATTTGCCATCCTCTTTTTCAATACGATTTGAATCGATATAAATTTTGAATTTGATATAAACAATACATTTATTAGCCTCTAACATATATTCTCTTATCTCCAGGGATTGGTGTGATTACAGCCTGCCCCTGGGGGTATGAATCTGAATAAGACCAACTCTCAGTAAGATCCCTGATGGGAGCAGCTCTGAATGGTCTGATCCCATCTCAAATAAAATTAATTGGAAGAAAAAAAATTGACTGGAAAGACCTAGATTGTCTGTCTTGTATCAGGTCTTTACATTCTTCCATTATCTTCCACACAGTATTTAATGTATGAGTATCTCCCTTCTGCAGTTCTGAAAATATTTGATATTTGAATTTGATATAAACAATGAATAAATCTTTTCGTACAAGTATGTCCCATGTAATATATTTTATCTGGCAACCCTACAGCTAACACAGCTGCCCTTGGAAGGACCTGCTGGTCTTTCTGGCCCTCAAGAGTGGCTGGTGACTTAACAGGTAAGCTAAAGCCTCTGTGTCTTTGAGGCTGGAAGAACACTGACCTTTGTAGCTGAGGAAACTAGGATGCAGGAAAGCCTGGACGAGAAACAGAGAATTTTCCAGCTGATACCTTGTCTGTCCACAGGGGCAGAGAGCACTGAGCCTTCAATAACCCATGGGATTGCTTAAGACTTGGCCCAGGGTGAATAATACTGCAGGTAGGCAAAGTCACAACCAAGCCAGAGAGGGAAAGAATGCGCCCAGCACCCTGGATGGGCAGCTGCCAGCAAAATCGAATGGCTAGAGGAGTACATGGCAACTTGAACCAAAAAAAGCAATTAGTGCAATCAAGGGGCTCCAATTATAGCATTAGACTGCTATAACTGGAACTCAAGAACATGATTTTTGAGTTTAAAAATACAGCAGATGTATTGAAAAAGAGGATGGCAACTACTGAGAAGTGAACACAGGCCTGGAAGAACAAGTGGAAAAACCTCTCCAAACAGCAAAAATTTAAAGACAGAAACCATCAGAGCAAATCTGAGAGCCAGAAGATAGACCCAGAAGTTGCAATGTATAAATAAATAGGAATTTCAGAGGGGAGAAATAGCAATCGAGAGGAGAGGCGATATTTAAACAAATAGGTGAAGAAAATCTTGCAGAGCTAAGGAAACTGTTCAGATAGAAAGGAATCTTTGAGTTCCAAGGGAAGGAGCTACCAAAAAAGGGAACAAACATGAGAGATTCCAGTAAAATGGGCTAATTCCAAGGATGATGACAAAGTTCTACAGTCTTCCAGATGGGAAGGACAAATCACCAAAAAAGAACCAGACTGACTTCAGATTCTTCTATCTGCAACTCTGAAATCAGAAGACAGTAGGATGATATCTACCAACAACAGTCCGTGTGGATTAAAAAACAAAACCCAACCACGTGTTCCTAAAGAAACCCACTTTAAACAAAGTGGTAGAGGTTGACATTCAGAGGACACACAGAGACATCATCAGATAAATATAAATCAAAAGAAGCTGAGTCTGGCAATAGCAATGTTGGAACAAGCAGGACGAATGTTGATATTATGTGATGATAAAAGGCAAATTTATAGATAAGTATAACAACCATAAACCATGTTCACCAATCAATATAGAAGCTAAATATATAAAGCAAAACTATTAAGAGAATCTAGTAAAAATACAATTATAATAGGGATTTTAATATACCTTTTTCAGAATGAGTCAAATCTAACAGACAAAAAAAAAAATAGGAAGAGGAAATAGATAAAACAACAAACTAATTTGAGCTAAAAGATGTTTGGAACATTATATCTCATAACTATGTTTCTTTTGTATTTTAATGGAACATTTACAAACGTTAGTCTTGTCTTTGGTCCAGAATAATATCTAGAATATCTAATATCTGATTCACAAAAGTAGAGATTTTATAGGCCACATTCCCTAACTGTAATCCCAAAAAGGGGGGAGGGGATAAATAATGAAAAGGAGATACCCCCCAAGAAAACCCCTCTAATGACTTGGAAATTGAGAACCAACATCCCAAATAACACTTCAAAATATAAATAGTACTTAAAATATAAATAAGTATAAATAAATATACTAAAATGTTAATAAACATATAAATACATAGTTTTATATAAATAAATAATATGTAAATAAAACTGAAATTACCCAAACTATCTACAAAACAATAATGGAGAAAACCTCATACCAAAACATATATGACACAGCTCAAACTATTCCTACTGGAAGTGCTTTATTATTAAAGAAAGCAGAGAAAAATAAATTTAGAACTCAGTCTAAGAAATTGGAACAAGAGGGCGCCTGGGTGGCTCAGTCGGTTGAGCGACTGCCTTCGGCTCAGGTCATGATCCTGGAGTCCCGGGATCGAGTCCCGCATCGGGCTCCCTGCTCGGCAGGGAGTCTGCTTCTCCCTGTGCCCCTCCCCCCTCTCGTGTGCTCTCTCTCTCTCATTCTCTCTCTGTCTCAAATAAATAAATAAAATCTTAAAAAAAAAGAACAGCAAAATAAACCAAAGAAAAACTTGAAAGCGTGAATAAAGACAGAAAATAATGAATAGGAAATAACGTAGGAGGCGCCTGGGTGGCTCGGTCCGTTAAGTGTGGGACTCTTGATTTCTCCTCAGGTCAGGATCTCAGTGTCCTGGGATGAGCCCCACGCCCAGGCGGCTTGGGGATTCTCTTCCTCTCCTTCTGCCCCTCCCCCTGTTCACGTGTGCACGCACACTCTCTCTCTAAAATAAATAAATGGATCTTTCGGAAAAAAAAAATAAACACATAAAGTAGAAAAGATAAGTACATCTCAAAGTGGATTCTTACGACAGACTCCCCTAAATCGATCAAGTCCCAGCCTGCAGAAGGAAAATGCAAAGAGAGCTAATGAACAAGGGCGTAACAACAGGCTTATTGACTTGGCCTGGCTGACGAGGGTGCAGTCAGGAAATAGCTTTGTGTTCTCCCACCACTGCCTCACACATTTTCCCCAGAAATATTTCCTTGCTCTTGGTGACATTACCGCTAGACCCTATGACTTTTCACCCACTCTGGAGTCTAAAAACAGTCACATGTTCAGATATTTTGTAGTTGGATCCAGCCTAAATGAAAAGTATCTCAGTATCTCTTCCCATTCAGTGATTTTCCAGTCTTCCCAGCTCAGGTCTGATTCACTGCTTTGTAGACCACGGTGAGGAAGGGGTGTGAGTGCCCGTATTATCTACGCCCACTCCCCGCAAGCCTCCTCTGGCGTTGGGACCCGGCGTGTGTGGAGGGGAAGGATGAGCCCCCACCATCTATCCTATTTCTTTTGTTGGTCATAAGCCCCCTTCCTGACACATTTTCAAATTCTGCTTCTTCCGTGGTGTGAAGCACATGACCTTGGGAGATTTCGCTTGGACACCTCGGCACCTGCACTGGTTTTCCCTGGAGCCAGCTGATGCACTTGCCGGCTGACCTCTGCAGCACTCCAGGCGTCCTAGTCCCTGCCCTCTGCCCTCTGCCCTCTGCCCTCTGCCTTTTGTTTTTGTGGGTTGTTGGTTTTGTTTTTTTTTTTAATTTTGTTTTGGAATTCAATGCACCCTGGCAAGCAGCCCTCTTTCTAGGATTCAGTTCAAGATGACCCAAGCCCTGCTACCTAATGGTACTATGAAAAGAACATAAGCATGCTTTGCTGTCAGATGGCGGAAATACCATTGCAGCACGTCTCTCTGCCCTATTGTGGGGACTGCTGTAGGCCACCTGCCTCCTCCAGACTCTTCAAGGAGAAAGCTCTAGTGTTATATTCACAGGTGAGCCTCACACTTCAGGAGACACAAGTCAAGCTCTCCTAACACCCCTCCTGGGCTCTGCTCTGCCCCCACAGCCAGGGAGAGAAATGCCAGCCTCCTTTCTATCAAACATCCGTTCCTACAAATACATTTCTTTTTTTAAAGATTTAATTTATTTATTTGACAGAGAGAGAGAAAGAGAGAGAGAGAGAGCACAAGCAAGGGGAGCAGGAGAGGGAGAAGCAGGCTCCCCACTGAGCAGAGAGCCAGATGCGGGGCTCCATCCCAGGACCCTGGGATCATGACCTGAGCTGAAGGCAGATGCTTAACCCACGGAGCCACCCAGGCGCCCCCCTACAAATATATTTCTTAAGGCTTGCTTCACTTGGTTTGTGGTAGGAAATGAAGGAAACGAGAGCATTCCTCGGCATTCCCATATAGGCTAGCAACTTCTGCCCAGCGGATTCTCTTCAATCCCACTTTTGAGTTTCTATTTTTCTCTCATCAGCTGGAGGAGTATGTTGAAGTAAGTGATGCTACACAACCGGCCATAGGGAATTAAATGGTTAATCTCATGCTATAATAGAAAAGATCTAATGGGGAAAGGAGGGCTGCCATGCAGGAGAGCAGTCCAGAAAGAAGTATCAGAATCTGGGCAGGGTGAAGGTGTCCCCATGGAGGGGTGGCCCGGGGTGAATTGTCAGAGACCAAGCAGGGAAGTGTGTGTCTGAATGGAAGGATTCAGAGGAGATATCCTAGTGTAGGATGTCAGGTCACAAGCAAGGTGAGGAGGGCCTCTGCATAGAAGGATATCATGGTGCAGCGTATCAGAACATCTGGGGTGAGGAAGTGGCCCTCACAGGGGGTTGGCCTGGCCCTAAAAACCTAGGCTAGGTAGGGAGGGTATCCTGTGTGGGGAGCAGGATGGCAGAGCAGAGGTGGAGTGAGAGGATTTTTTTTTCAAGGAGAAAGTGCCAGCATAGAGTTACGGGAGATTGGTTATATATAGGATTGATCAAAGAAGTAAATGTACTAAGGGAAATGGGAATCAGGGGTAGTTATAAATAAGGAAAGGGAGAAAATACAATCAGCCCTGCAGTACTGATTGAAACTGGAAGTATCTTGAAATCAGGGATTTCAATATATACAGTTATAGAAATAAATATGGATGCAAATGTGTGTGTGTGTTCCTTATCGGTCCACTGAGAAGGTCTGAGGCAGAGATACTCCACAAGCGATGAGCACAGCAGTACTAGGATCTTAATTTCTGAAAACTATTCTCCACTGAAAGGAGCCAGAGCTCCTTGGAGAAATGAGATTCTAGGACTAAGCAGAGTAAGTTCAAAAGGAACCTGGAACATCTTATGGTGCCAAAAAGCGAGGAGATGCTCAAAGAAATTGGGGTTATAACAAAAAGATACAGAAGCCAGCTTGAAGAGATGCCCACAAATCTGGGGCAAATTAAGCACCAAAACAACTAATGATGGAAATGCAAATAATCCTTTGAATGAAACTGCAAACTATGAGAATATATATATATATTCATATACATATGAGTGCATTGAAAGTTTAATAAGAGAATATTAAACTTAATCTCAAAACACTCCCTAAGAAAATAGGACAGAGAGAAAATGTAACTTTACAGTGCAGAAGACTGAAAGACACTATCTTAAACAAGTTATCAAATTGGACAACACCAGAAACAAATTGTGTGCCACATGATCGGATGCCTCGAGAGGAACACAGCATCCCTTCTGTAGATTTTTTTCCCAGAGGTGCATAATCTGAGTCTAATAATAAAGAATAATTTCAAACCCCCATTATACAAAATAGCCTATAATCTTTTAAAGAATCCAGGAATGAGAAGTTATTTCCAAGCTGAAGGAGATTAAAGAGGTATGATAGCTAGGTGCAATGCGGGATTCTGAACTAGATGGATTTTTGCTTCAAAGGAAATTATTGAAGATTGTTATTATTGTTATTATTGACAAAACTTACTGGTGGTACTGTATGGTTGTCAATGTCCCCATTTTGATGGTTATGCTGTGGTTATGCAGGAAAATGTCTTTGAGGGGATAGGGCATCATGTTGGCAACTTACTCTCAAATGATTCAGGAAAATGAAAGTTCTTGATATGTTTACTTGCAACTTTTCTGTAAATTTGAGATTGTTCCAAAAATTTTTTAAAGATTCATTTATTTATTTGAGGGAGGAGAGGCAGAGGGGGAGGGAGAGAATTTTTTTTTTTTTAAGATTTATTTATTTGAGAGAGAGAGAATGAGAGACAGAGAGCATGAGAGGGAGGAGGGTCAGAGGGAGAAGCAGACTCCCTGCCGAGCAGGGAGCCCGATGCGGTACTCGATCCCAGGACTCCAGGATCATGACCTGAGCCGAAGGCAGTCGCTTAACCAACTGAGCCACCCAGGCACCCGAGGGAGAGAATTTTCAAGCAGATTGCCTGCTGCGCATGGAGACTGATGTGGGGCTCAATTTCAACGACCCATGGGATCATGACCTGAGCTGAAACCAAGAGTTGATGCTCAACCGGCTGAGCCACACAGGTGCCCTAAGATTGTTTCAAAAATATTTTTTTAAGATTTTGTCTATTTATTTGACAGGGGGAGAGAGAGAGAGCACAAGCAGAGGGAGCAGCAGGCAGAGGGAGAAGCAGGCTCCCCACTGAGCAAGGAGCCTGAAGCGGGACTTGATCCCAGGACCCTGCCGAAGGCAGACGCTTAGCCGACTGAGCCACACAGGTGGCCCCTCAAAAAATTTTTCTTTTTTTTAATTTAAAGTTATGGAGAAGTGAAAAGACTACCAATTGGGAAAAATACTGGCAATGCCAATGTCAGAGAAGTAGCTAATATCTTTAACATACAAAGGGCTCTTATTAAATTGATAAGATAAAGACTAACAAACTCAAATAGGAGAAAATCAACATGTGAATGATAAATAAAAGGAGGTTACCTCAGTCGGTTGTCAGGGACATGCAATTTAAAATTTAACTAAATAGCATAAGACACCTATCAAAATGGTAACAATTTTAAAAAGTGGGCAGAAAGGGTGATTTGAGGATGTGGAATGAGTATTTTCATACGTTGATGGTAGAAATCTAAATTGTTAAGTGTTCGTGGAATTAATCTTGGCAATATCTGTTAAGAATAGGCATTCCATTGCAACTAGTAGATAAATAAATTCTGTAGATTTAATGCACAATATAGTGATTATAGTCAACAATACTGTATTATAAACTTCAAAGTTACCAAGAGACTAGATCTTAACTGTTATCTACACAAAAAGAAATGATAATTATGTGACATGATAAAGCTATCATGATAAAGCTATACCAGATAAATGTGTCAAACCAACACCTCAGACTTACACAGTGTTATATGGTGATTCTATCTCAATAAAAACTTTTTTTAAAAAGATTTTATTTATTTATTCATGAGAGACAGAGAGAGAGAGAGAGAGAGAGGCAGAGGGAGAAGCAGGCTCCCAAGGAGCAGAGAGCCCGATGCGGGACTCGATCCCAGGACCCCGGGATCATGACCTGAGCCGAAGGCAGACGCTTAACCATCTGAGCCACCCAGGCACCCCTCAATAAAAACATTTTTCATAGTACCTTCCCCATGACCCAGAAATTCCATCCTAGGGAATCCATTCTCTACATAAGGACACAGAAACAAGAATGTTTATTGCAGCTCTGTTTCTAATTGCAGAAGAAAAAATAGTGAATTAATCAGGAACTATTAATAAGAAAATGATTGGGACACAACTATTCCAAGGAAAACTATGCAATATAAGGAATGTTAGTTCTATCCTGTTGACTAAAAGGGAGTCCTACATTATATTTTTTTAGAGACAAAAAGCAAGATGCAGAGAAATATATAGGATAAAATCCTATTTTTTGAACAAAGTTAACATCCCAATATATGTCTATATATTTTATATATGGTTACTTGAGCCTGTAGAAAGAGAAGAAGCATACCTACATATATACCATATATTGGTTTGGGAGAAGGGGTGGATGCAGATAAGGAGAAGATGAACTTTGATGGTATTGCTCCATTTTGAGCAATTTCTATTGCTCTACAGGTAAGTCTTACCATCTGGGTTAATTGATTACTGAGATGCTAGCAGTCTGGTAAATTAATTTTTACCAATTTTTACCAAAAATTTCCACTACTGTGGAAAGAGTAAGAAGTCATAATCTGAAGATCTATTGCCAGGCCCCAGCTGAGAAGGCTGGAATCTGAAAAAATGAGCTGTTGGAAGAAGGACGAGGGACTAACATGCTCAGAAGAAAATCTCTGAGAACTGAGCACAGGAGATGATTATTTACCAAAAGTGGTGGGGAGGTGGTGAGGGGGAGAGGAAGACTCCCAACGTGAGAGTCAAACACCAGAGCATATCGCAGGCCAGGAATGTGTAAAGACTTTGGGTTACTTCTAATGGTTAGAATCACGCAAGGGGAAGATGAAGATGGGTGTGGAGCTTGCTATAGCTCAGAGAAGTGAAGTTGCTGACAGAGCCGGTGTGGTTGGGGTGGCCCCTGGTCTGCTCTTCCTCCCACATGGCACTTCCAACCCCTCACCACTAAAAGATTTGCGCAGCTCCTAGGGGCACCTGGGTGGCTCAGTAGGTTAAGCGTCTGACTTCGGCTCAGGTCATGATCCCAGGGTCCTGGGATTGAGCCATGTTGGGCTCCCTGCTCAGTGGGGGGGCGGGGGGTCCTGCTTGTCCCTCTGCCCCTCCTCCCCTCATGCTCTCACTCTCTCTCTCCCCCCCTGCTCTCTCTCTTTATTTATTTATTTTTAAAGATCTATAAGACAGAGAGAGAGAGAGAACACAAGCAGGCAGAGCAGCAGAGGGGGAGGGAGAAGCAGGCTCCCTGCCAAGCAGAGAGCCCGATGTGGGGCTCGATCCTAGGACCCCAGGATCATGACCTGAGCTGAAGGCAGCCGCTTCACCAACTGAGCCACTAGGCATCCCTGTATTCTCTCTTTTAATCAAGCTTCACAACAACCAATGAGGTAGGTACCACTATCTCCCTTCTACAGATGATGAAACTAAGGCTGACAGAAGTTAATTAACTTTCTTAAAGTCACATAAGTAAAAATTCCCAGGGCCAAGACTCAAACCCAAGCCTATCTGACTCCACAGTTAATTATTCTGTTTGTACAAAAACCAATATTTATAATGATGGCCTGGAGTCATCCTGAAATGTTAATTTCCAGTGCCTTTTATTTCAAAACTCAGGGAAACTTAAACTATATTTCAAATATTTTCAGCCAAATAAAACTGGGTTTTCCAGAGTGACCCATTCTTCAAGGATTCTGGATAGCTGAAGCTTTAACTGTACTTCGCAGCTTCTTACTAGACTTCAGTAATTATAGCTGTACAAATTGATTGAAATTGAGTTGCAAATAAAATTTTTATGAAATGCTATAAAATATATTGGTTGTAAATTCTGAGTACAACACAAATTTTATCTATTGCATTTCCTTGCAAACTTCATTAAAAAAAAGCCTTCTAAATGTTTTTGGCAGGATTTTTTTCTAAAAAATTCTTCAATATGGACTTTTTCTTGGCAATCCATCTGATTTCCTGAAGTTCCTGCTGAGTATAAACTTACTATGTAAACATAAGACTTGATTCCCCCAGTAAAAGCATCAACCATTTGCAAATGCCAATAGGCTTTATAAGCAATTTGCAGCTTGTGAGTAAGGTCATCCTCTTTTTCCATATTTTCTCTAATGCTTGTAGTATGGGCCACAGAACCCTTAGTGAGGGTATTTGTGAATTCTTCTTTGCTTCAAGGCCTCCTGACCTTTTGACTAAACATTCCTTTATTTTCCTGAGGTAAAGAATCTGATTTAAAAACTCTAGCCAGCTTACCTGATCACATTTCCTCTAATATGTCAACTTAGCCATAACTGCTTTGAACATCTAACCTTTCCTTAACCCCCGTCACATTCATACAACTACACATAACAATATATACAGTTCCTTTTCATTTATCAAAAGAAAGAATCCTTGGGGAATAAAGATTTGACAGCTCCTGTTACAAGATAATTGTAATACTTAAAAAAAAAGAGAGAGAGAGAGAGAGATGAGACAGATGGTGTACACTGGAGACATGTGGAAGTTTGCTTGAAAGATAGCTTCAGAAATTCAATTGAGACTGAGAAGAAATTATGCAAATTATCATTTTTGCATAAAGGCATCATAGAAAACAATGAAATTATCTTCATCTTTAGTCTTCCACAATCTTGTAGAAGAGAAAAACGTCAACTGGACTGATACCATCTTGGTTTCCTATTTTTAGAAAACTTAAAACTTAAAACTTAAAAAACTCTGTAACAGCTCATTTTGAATTACAGAGAAAAAAGATTGTTTTGAGTGAGATGATTAAAAACATTATCTTCTATATCGCTACACTTAGGTCTAATTCATTAACATCAACCATTAATACATTTTTTGACGAGTCATTCAGTACTTTTCTTGTATCATAGGTAATTTACATGGGAATGCGTTATAATAAATTTATTGTATTTCATCAAATTAAGTTCAGTGGCATAAACTGATGATGGAAATTTAACTTTAAAAATTATGTTTATTACTTTAACAAATTTTTCTTTTTTTTTTTAAGATTTATTTATTTACTTTACAGACATGGGGAGGGGCAGAGGGAGAGTCTCCAGCAGACTCTGCACTGAGCACAGAGCCCGATGCTGGGCTCAATCTCACGACCTTGAGATCAAGACCCTGAGATCACTACCTGAGCCAAAACTCACTACCTGAGTCTGATTCTTAACTGACTGTGCCACCCAGGCGCCCCACTTAAACAAATTTTCCAAATTGCCCCTTTAAATTTTATGTTTGCCTGATTCAGGCATGACACAAAATTTTAAAGAAAGAAAACATGTACAAGAAGCTGTAAGAATAAAAATTCTAAGGAACAATGTGAAGGTTGGGGAGAACATTTTGGTGGTACAGGTTTAGGGGAATGAGGGGCAGAAAAACAGTAAGGAAATTGGTATCAGCAAAAGGAGGAAAACCACTTACTGCATTCAGGCAAATTTTTGGAAAAACGAGTTGAAGCATAGTATGATCGGTATCTAGTGTGATGATAATAATGCTTTTAAAAACATGAATAAACACATTTTATTTGGGAGCAAGGAAGAGAGAAGTGCAGGCAGTAGCTACAGACAAAAGAAAATGTTATGATGGGATCATTTCTACTCATTATGAAATCATAGAATTTGGCTTGTACTTGAGTATACATGTGAATTAGGGTGGATAAATTGAGAAAGACCCACATCTTCTGCTCATATTATAATGAAAAACGAAACCTGGGTCATGTGTCATGAGTATCTAGTGAATTCAAGCACATGTCCGTGTGTGTGTGTGTTTGTGTGTGTGTGTTTAAACTGGCCTATTTAAATGCATTAGAAAAGTCAACCTTTATCTTTAAATTTGATCAGAAAAAAGTCTGAAAATTGATAAACAATCTTTAATATACAAAGATAGATTACTAAGAAAGATTATGGAATTTCATTTTCTGAAGATAGCTAGATAAAGTGATGGATATTTATCTACTCTCTTTCTAATAGTTGGATTAGGTAAAGTTTGCTTAGAAGCAAAAAAGACCACTTGAAGGCTTAAAATTTTAGAATGATAATGGAATTTGACAAGAGAAAGTATTTTTTAATAGAAAGGAATAAATCCTATTATGTTTTCCTCATTCAGGTTAAATTTTTCTTTGTCCTTGGGTCAGAAAATATTAGGGGCATCTAGTTTTCAGGCATGTTTTCACTGAAGTTTAACAGTATTGAGCTGTTAAACTCCTGAGGCTTGATGTCGGTGACCCTGGTTTGGGGTCTTAGGGCAACCTGGAGCCAGCCATGTGTGTTTCTTTGGGCAGACTAATATTTTGGCTCCCCTTTAAACTCATTCTTTAAAAATCTGTCCAGGGGCGCCTGGGTGGCTCAGTTGGTTAAGCGACTGCCTTCGGCTCAGGTCATGATCCTGGAGTCCCTGGATCGAGTCCCGCATCGGGCTCCCTGCTCGGCAGGGAGTCTGCTTCTCCCTCTGACCCTAACCCCTCTCATGTGCTCTCTCTCATTCTCTGTCTTAAATAAATAAATAAAATCTTTAAAAATAAATAAATAAATAAATAAAATAAAAATCTGTCCAGTATGGGGCACCTGGGTGGCTCAGCCAGTTAGGTGTCTGCCTTCGGCTCAGGTCATGATCCCAGGGTCCTGGGATCGAGCCCCACATCAGGCTCCCTGCTCAGCAGGGAGTCTGCTTCTCTCTCTGCCCCTCTCCCCGACTTGTGCTCTCTCTCTCTCTCAAAGAAATAAGTAAAATCTTCAAAAAATTTAAAAAATTTAAAAATATCTGTCCAGTATTTATTAAGAGGAGACAGCAGCACTGCATGGTGAAGTGGGCAGTGAAGGGGGGGACAGACTGGAATGAATGGAGGTGGAAATACTCAATGGCTCTTCTGTTGTCCCCAGAAAACCAGCAATGGCTCCAAGCTCCCATATCCTTCTCAACAACACCAAAGCTCTAGAGGGCCCTGTAGAGATGAGTTTCCTTAGTCAATGCCCAGGATACCTCCCTTTTAATGTGCCTCTGGGTGACAGTAGGTTAGCATTTCTCAGATTATTGTCCCAGCATCACATACATTAGAATCACCTGATTCGGGGCACCTGGGTGGCTCAGTTGGTTAAGCGACTGCCTTCGGCTCAGGTCATGGTCCTGGAGTCCCAGGATCGAGTCCCACATCGGGCTCCCTGCTCAGCGGGGAGTCTGCTTTTCCCTCTGGCCCTCCCCCTCTCATATGCTCTCTCTCTCTCTCAAATAAATAAATAAAATCTTAAAAAAAAAAAAAAGAATCACCTGATTCTTGAACCCCTGCTAGACCTACTAGGTGAGAATCTCTAGCAACGAGACTAGGATGTCTGCATTTTTAATGAGCGTTCTAGGTGATTCTGACTGCACTAAACCTCAAGAACCACTCCCTGAAGGCCAGGTTAGAATTAGAGTCAGCTTAGAGCACTGCAGCCTTCCCCAGGTATTCCACTGTCAAATAGTTCCTCAAATATTCAGACCTGTTTCAAGAAGGCTGGAGGAAGATTCAGTTCAGTTACTTCCCACTCATCAGTCTTTCTCCCTAGCATCCATCCTGATTGAACTGAAATGTTCAGGGAGTGTCTATAAATACTCCATCTGCTCAGATTTTCTGCCAGACAGTAGAGTTTGCACCACCTTCCCACTGCTGAGGACCAAAATAACTTCTTTGGGCTTGCCTGACTCTAACTGATAAAAGCCCCTTTTCCTGACAACTAAGGTGCTTCAGGACCACTTGGCTCTTCACAAGAGGAATCCATTGCCCTTAGATGTCCTTTATGCAGTTAGGATGGGGATACATTTTTAATACTGGAAAGAACCTTAGAGATAATCCAGTTATGTGGGAAAAGGTGCAGATGTACATAGAAAAGGAGACTGGAAATAAACATTTTATTGAACCCCACTATGTGCCATAAAAGCGCTGAACTAGATTTTTCAATGAGTTTTGTCAGTAAATTTTTATGATAAGCTTTCAAAGTAGATAGCATATATGCATTTGTATAGATAAGGAAGTTGAAACAGAAAATTAAAGAAATTTGCAAAGTCATTTAGTTAACAGGTAGTGGATCCAGGATTTAATCTAGATTCTAATAAAATATACATATATTTTATTATATAATATATATATTACATATAATATTATATATATATTATTTATATATTCAGAGAGAGAGAGAGAATGGGAGAGAGTGGGCATTTGCTGCGTGAGTTGGGGGGAGGGATAGTGGGAGAGGGAGAGATAGAATCTTAAGCGGGTTCTACCCCCAGCACAGAGCCAGCTCTACATGGGGCTCAATCTCATGACCCTGAGATCATGACCCGAGCTGAAATCAAGAACACTTAATCGACTGAGCCATCCAGGTTCCCCTCTAATAAAAATAATATTAACCATCATTTATTAAGCACTTACCATGTGTTGGGCATAGTTCCAAGCATTCTATTTTTATTAACTTATGTAAAATCTCCACAAAACTGCTGAGGCAGGTAGTAGTTTTAGGCCCATTTTACAGGGGAAACTCAGGCACAGAAGGCTAGAAACTTGCCTGAAGGTTACCCAGTTAGTAGATGGAGAATTCTTTGATTCCAAAGCTCTCTCCAGAATCAAGTACTCTGGAGAGACTGAAAGCAGGGAGAGTATTTACTGTTCAAGTAGAAGATAAACAGTTCTGAAATAAGGACTGGGAGAAGGGGCAGATTTAAAAAGCACTCCTGATGATCTCTGGATCATTATTCTGTGGGGAAGGGAGCAGAGGGAAAAGGAGGGACTGGAGATAACTCTGAATTCTCCGGCTTGCTTGGCGAATGAAGTAGATGGTGACTAAGACTTGGAATGAAGACAAACTGGCATTGCATTTATGTTCTGTGTTACATAGCTGGTATTTAGCTTTTTCTGCAGCTTAACTGAGAAGAGAATCATGTGTCTTCATCTTCTACATAAAAACTTATTGACTGATAGATTATAAGAAAGACTCTCAGTGGAATTTGGAACATTGCCTGATTTCCTATGTGTGGGGCAGTGAAGCACTAAGTATGTAGCTTTAGGATGGTAATACATATAATTCTATACTTGATTAATTCTTTATTTGTGAATCATTCACTGATACCCACTGGTTGGCTGTCCAGGCTACAGTGGTAAAGACAGACCCAGTTCATGTCTTCAGGGAGCTTATATTCAGGTGAGGGAGATAGGCAATAAATAAGGAATCAAAAAATGAGATGCTGAACAGTACTATGAAGAAGACAAACAAAGTGCTGTGGTCGAGCATGATGATGTAGGGGCCAAGTGACACAGGAGCTCATAAGATGGGGAAGGTGCTTGATTTTTATTCCAGGTATGATAGAAAGAAATTGATGAGGTTTGAGAAAGGGTGTAACATGATCTGTTATGCATTTTTTGTATCTTGCTCTGGGTGTCACTACATTCAGGGCAAGACTGTGGGGACAGGAGCGGAAGCAGAGAAGCTGGTTAGGAGGGCCAGAGGCAAAGAGCGATGGTGGCTTGAATAAAGGTGCAATGGAAATATTTTGGGGATAGCTGGCTGAGTTGTTGATGAAGAGGGATGGAGAGGAAAAGGGAGAAATTGAAGATGACCCCTAGGTTTCTAGTTTAAACAACTGGGTAAATAGTGCTTACATTTCCCAATGTCGCAGCAGCTGGGGGCTGGTTAAGTTTTGAAGGAAAATGATGATCAGACACATGTATGAATATGCATGTGTAAGCATGATCCAAAAGCTTACAAAAGAGTGCTCTAGTCTGGGAATTTAAAAGGCTGATTTATGTCATAACATTATCACTAAAAGCAATAACAGCTTTACACCCCATTTTTTCCCATCTGCAAATGGGGATGATTATATCTATCTTTACTGCTTCAGAGGGATGCCTAGAAGATAAATGAGATAACATATATGAAAGTACTTTGAAGTCTTGGGAGGATCAGAACTGTATTAAGCCAAGCTATCATTACTGTGTACAGGGTGTGTTTATATTTTTCTTGTATCTACTCAAAGTCACAGGGGCCATATGCATATCATGCTTACATTCTTCATGTTCAATTCCCAGAAATGATAAGATGAACATGTTTCTCTTTCCCCAACTCTTCCTTCCCCTATAGGATTATCTTGAGAGGATTTTGCAAGTATTAGTGTTTCCTCAAACTTTTCAAAGACCGTGGGAAGGAAGGATTTTGCCCAGTATAACTCTGCCAGGGTAATTTTTGGCAGATAACAATAATGAGATCTTTAATAGAGATGTACAGATTACAAAGAACCAACACATTATTTCATTGACTTTTCCAAGAACGCTCTAAGAAAGGTATTATTTTTTCACCATTTGACAGAAGAAAGATGGCTCATGAGTTTAATTTGCCTAAAACTTCGTTTCTACGGTTAGAGTAATTAAGGCTAATAGAAGAGTTGTGTTCTACAAAATATAGTGAACTAGCACCAGGGACATTCAAAGAACTGCAGCCATGTGCCAGATACTATTCATGGGATGTGTGTGGGGCTCCTTTGGTCACTTCAGTCTTGGACATACTGTCTTCAGTTCTTTGGTAATGGGTGTGACTACTGATTTTCTTGCCTAGTTCCATGAGCTGCACCATTCCACCCATGACCTTATATACTGTTCTCCGTAAAAACAAAAAACCAAAATAAGAACAAAACAAAAATTGTCCCTTACTCTCCAGAGTAATTACATGATTAACAGTGTCCTCTTTCCCCGGGAACAGTTATAGTACACTTGGTTTTGCCTGAGGCGTTTTGTAAGAAAGGGTACTTGGAATCCAGAGACCTGAGGTTGAGTCTTGGTTCAACATGACTGATTGTGTGACGTGGGGATGAAATGAACCTCTTTGAACTTCAGTTTTAAAAACCGTACACTACATATACTCATATTTATCTGTTTACTGACTATAGCCTTCCAGTCAGCCCCACTTTCATCTGCACAGGTCCAGATACAGAAGTATATAGGCTAAATTGTCACTTTCAGAGTGCCTTATTTGTAGATTATTGGATTAAAAATTCTCCATGCTGTTCTCAGCCCAAATGCATGTGTATTTGCTCACTTCTAAGTGGGCTGTTATTTCTGGTATTCACACAATATGACTCTCAGCATATTAATCTATTTAGAACCAAGCTAAGGGAGGGATGAGGTCTGAGTCTGCAGTTAAGGATTGAATTAATGGATGTAGAATGTTTAGCACATACAGTGAATGGTCGATAATAACTGTTATCATTTTTTCCTTACTTAGGCTATCTCATTGGTCTTGAATAGTTACGCTGTGGCCTGGGTGGAGACTAGAGAATAATCTGGCTCCCCTTCAGAATGTTACCCTGCTTGCTGGCCAGGCAGGGATTTCTTGCGTAATATCTTTTAGCCCCTCTTATTTTCATATATAGTTTCTGCACACCTTTGAGGAAGGGTATTTGGGATAACTTTTTGTAAGTTGATAGGAAATGCAAATAAAATTATGACAACTTTGAGATAATGACGAAATTTTAATTTGTTTCCCTCTGAATCGAGCCTGAAAAACAAACCTCAAAACCTGTGGACACGTTTTTCAAAACTACATTTCAGAGTTTACAGGTGTGCGCCTGCGGCAACCGAAACAAAGATTAAGCGATGGTTATGGCTGCCTCCCAGGCTCAGATAAAAGAGGCGCCTCTCAGCTAGCTCCACGGTGCCAGCTCACCTGGGGTCAGACTTTGAGTTTTCCCCATTTAGGGCAGGTATAACAGCAAATCCCACAACCGTTTTCCTCGCCTCTCTCCCCTCCCATTTTGAGTTTCTGGATCAGCAATCCTTCCAGCTGGCTCAGGTTTGTGCCCCGGGGAGGCAGCGTGATGTCTGGGTGCGGGCGGCGGCGGGCCGAGAATGGGCGGGTGGACAGCTGCCCTGGGACTGTTTCCACGCTGATCCAACATGCTTCTCTCAGACCTAGGGGTAACAACACTTAACTCTCGCTCTACCAGTGTCTCCGCAGGCCTGGGCGAACAGATGCAGAGGAAAGTGGGATCAGTTCCCGCCAGGGCTGCTCCCGCCCCTTCCCCGGCCCCCGCCCCTCCCGCGCCGCGGCGGGTCCCGCCCCGAGTCGTCCGTCCGGGGCCGCCGGGCACCACTGGGCAGGAGGAGGACGCAGCCGGCCCCTGCCCCGTGGCGCCTTCCTTCTTCCCTCCGCCGCCACTCCCAACGCTCTCCTCCTCCGGTTGCTTCATTTTTCAGGCGTGTTTCCCTCAGGGGGAGGCGTGTGCCCCCAAACCATCCATCTCCCTCGCTCCTGGGGACCCCGCTTCCTGGACTCTCGGCTCTCGCAGCGCCCCCTCAGGCTGCCGCCCCCATCGCGCCCCCGGGGGCGGGCGGGGACCGCGCGCAGGTACCTCAGCGCCAGGAGGAAGGCGCTCCAGCCCCGCAGTTCCCGGAGGTGCCGCGCCCGCTCCGGGGGGAGGCGCTGTAGTGCGGGGCCGCCCCTTCGCGCCCCGGGCGCCCGCAGCTGCTCGGCCTCCTCCTCCTCCTCTTCCTCCGCCCTCCTCGGCTGGGAAAGTGGGAGGTGGCGGCGGCAGCGGCGGCGTGTGTGTGTGTGTGTGTGTGTGTGTGTGTGTGTGCGCGCGCGTGAGGGGGGCAGCAGAGAGGAGTCTCCGGGTGCCGCCGCGGCGTCAGAGGCAGTGCGAGCGGCGGGCGCGGCGGGGCCGCATCTGCATCGGTCTCCGCCGCCGCTGCGGGGCCGCGAACAAAGAGGAGGAGCCGAGGCGCGAGGTAGGGCGCGGGGCCGCGCGGGGAGCCGGCGCGGGCAGACCCTCGCGGCCGAGGAGGAGGTGGTCGGGGCGCCCCCCTCCTCTCCGCGCTGGTCCGTCCCTCAGTCTCTCCACCCTCGGGTCCCCGTGGGCCCGGAGCCGGGACGGTGCAGTGGCCTCGCTGCCTTCTCCCGGCAGGAAGCTGCCCGGGCTCCGTGCCGCGTTCTCCCGGGGCGCAGCCTAGCACTCCCTGCTCTCAGATGGCTCGGTCTCTCTGGGGACTCCCGCCTCATCTCTGAGGCGTCATAGATGTTTCCCGAAAGGTGGCACTTTGTGGGGCTGACTTTCGCAAGTTAAGGCTGCGGATTTATTTTTAAGTCCTTGAAAACTTCCATCAGTCGTTCGGGGGGGATTTATGTGCCTGGTCTGACCCAAAGGGTGGCGGAGAGGAGGCCGTTGAATGAGATCCCCGTTCCGGCACCGCCCGGGCAGCAGCCCCAGCCTGGGACCCTCCCCTGCCCCTTGTCGCCGACACCTGGCTCCGGGGTGTGTCTGCGGCGAGCGGCCGCCGCGCCTCCCTGCGGGTCTGGGAGTACCTGAGCTTGGCAGCGTGGGAGAGGGGCGCAGCCCTGGGGTTCCCCGCTCCCCGACTCTGTCAAGAAAAGCTGTTAATGCTTCCATCGAGATCTTTTTACCCTTTTCCTTCTAGGCATTTACATTTACATTTATTTTGGTGGTAGGGGAGAGCGGCGCAGTCACAGGTTTAAATGCTTTTTCCTGAATGGCCCCATTTTCATATCATGCTCACAGTTTTCAGTCCAGCATTCCATTCTCAAATTCTTTTGGTGATAATTTTACCAGATTTTCTGAATGGGATTAGGACAAGCTGTTCAGAAATCCGTTTCAGAGTTTGTCAACCACTGCCCTGAAGGGTGCTTTTATATTTCAGCTGCTTTCAAACAAATCTTTAGTTGTGTCCATTAGAATTGTCAACCTTGGCTCATTTTGGTTGGGCAAGATTGAACAGTTCTATTTTTAAGGCCGGCGAAGAAACATATGTATTTAATATTGGGATCATTTACCACAAGTGATCGCATGAGGCATGGTTTCTTAAACACTAAAGTAGCTTAAAGATTGGGAAGTTTGTTGGGTTTAAAAGTAATTTCAGGTAGAGGAAGCTTTCAGTTGCTTCTGTTCAGCTTTTCGTGTGAGTTGAGGACTTTATTAAGGCAGGCAATATCACTTTGAGAGCTGAAGAAATCATGATCTTTATTGCATTTCATAAATCCCATTTTATTGCAGGAATTCTGCATAGTACTTGATAGCTATTTCTGCACAGTGAACTCTTAGATATCTTTAGGGACTAATTTTGAATTGTTTAAAAAGCCCATTTTGTTTTTAATTGTTGACTTTGGAGTTCAGGAACCACATTCCAAAGCAAAGCTGCACTATTCAGAGGAACCACTTTTGTGTACTTTTTGGTTCTTGGCTCCTCTGTGAACCTTTTCCCCCAAATAACAATACTAATTTTCTGTGTTCTCTCCTTTCCCCTCCCGCATTACTCCAGAGCAAAGTCTGAAATGGATGTTACATGAATCACTTTAAGGGATGCACACAACTATGAACATTTCTGAAGCTTTTTTCTCAGTAAACTAGATAAAGATGGATGAATCTGCCTTGCTGGATCTTCTGGAGTGTCCTGTGTGTCTAGAGCGGCTTGACGCTTCGGCAAAAGTCTTGCCTTGCCAGCATACGTTTTGCAAACGATGTTTGCTGGGGATTGTAGGTTCCCGAAATGAACTCAGATGTCCCGAGTGCAGGACTCTTGTTGGCTCGGGTGTTGAGGAGCTTCCAAGTAACATCCTGCTGGTCAGACTTCTGGATGGCATCAAGCAGAGGCCTTGGAAACCTGGCCCTGGTGGGGGCAGTGGGACGAACTGCACAAATGCATTAAGGGCGCAGAGCAGCTCTGTGGCTAATTGTAGCTCAAAAGATTTGCAGAGCTCCCAGGGCGGACAGCAGCCACGGGTGCAAGCTTGGAGTCCCCCAGTGAGGGTGAGTAGCCTGCAGAAGCAGTTTGGTGAATAACGGTGGTGAAAACTACATTTTTTTCTTTATGCTTTAGCTTGATACTTTCTAAATCAGTTCATTGCTAAAGAAGCCACACTGGAACAGATAGGAAATTATGCCTCAGGATTTTTTTTTTCCTCCTTTTGGAATGAGAGTGGATATAAATAACAAATTTTTGTTTCTAAAAATGCTCTCCAGAGAGTCTCTATTACCTTTTAAGATAAATTTTGGGAAACAGGTAGCAATTATTCACTGAAATCTAAAACGAAGCAGTTTTTTGGTGCCCATTTTAAAATGGAAATTTGGTGTGATTTTTCCCTTTTTCATGGAGTTGGGAGAACCATAATTAGGTATGTATGTGTACATATATATGTTATAAATATGTATGTGGGTGAATCATAAGTAGGAAATTAAACCTTAATTTTTATGGTGCATTGAACCATTCTAGCCATTCTCTTGGTTTTATGAATGCATAGTACAGAATTTACTGGTTGGAGGAATTCTTAACAAATCATGGCCACAGGTAGCTGAGTTTCGTTGCTGTAGCAACGAAATGTCATTTAGGACTACAGTGTAACAGAGAATCTAGCTTTATGTTGGGTTTTGCAGGGAGTGAAATGAAATGTTTTCATCAAAATGATTTTTCTTGGGTTTTGGATTTGGGCTGAAATAATTTTAAATGCAGCTAAATATTTGGACAGTTACCATATTTTAAATTCTTAGAAGGTAAGGTATTCTGAATAAATCTATATTATGTTGTGGGTAATGGCATTCCAGTAAGACACATTTTTCTCATTTTTGTAAAAATAAAAAGTAGGTATGGGCATCAGATAATTAAAACAATTTCATTTTTGTTGGAAGAAACAATTTCGATAATTGGCCAAACTGATAAAATATATTTTTAAAGAACAGTTAATTTGGATAAGAATTTTTTTCCCCCCAAATATTCATGGTAAACACTCAAAACTGACTTCTTTCATTTAGTGTTAGAACAGCCATTGGGATAGCATTAGATAGTATAAATTCACAGGTGTGAATATCAGAGGCTGTACCATTCCCTGGCTTCTTTCTCAAACTCATCTTTTAAAATGATACAAAGTATTTATATCACTAGACGTAAAATAGGAAAGGGTTTTAATTACTAGGAAACAATTTCTTTACTGGGCTATCAGGCTTATTTTGAGTTGTATTTAATTTTTTTTTTTTTTATTTTTATTTATTTATTTATTTATTTATTTATTTATTTTTTAAGATTTTATTTATTTATTTGAGACAGAGAGAATGAGAGACAGCATGAGAGGGAGGAGGATCAGAGGGAGAAGCAGACTCCCTGCCGAGCAGGGAGCCCGATGCGGGACTCGATCCCGGGACTCCAGGATCATGACCTGAGCCGAAGGCAGTCGCTTAACCAACTGAGCCACCCAGGCGCCCTAATTTTTTTTTTTTTTAAAAGATAGTGAGAACTTTGGGTTTAAGGTGGTTTTCTTTGCATATTTGAAGCCCACATATTTGTGAGGTTGGTCTGCTTAGCAGACCAGTTTTCTTGGATTTCCTTTCTTTTATGGAGTTTACTGGTGCATTGACTAGTGTATAGAGTCACTAATATTTTAATCTCACAACCAGTGATCAAGTTGGTCATTTCTGAGACACCTAACCCAGGTCCATTTAGCTTAATGAGGGAGTAGATTTGCTTCTTTGGAGATTTTGTTTCCTTGTTAATTAGACTAGAGACGTTGTAGCTTCTGGCTATGAATGGCAGTATCTTAGTTGTTGACACATTGCTTTACCTGTTATGAGGAATGCATAGAATGTTTGATTATTGACAAAAAGGAATTTAAGAAAAGGGCTCAAGTTTCAACCTAATGTCCTTTGAATTTTAAGTTTTCTTTCTAACATAAAAATTGACTATGTAATGCTGTAATGTTCATTTATTTCAACTGCTAAGCTTTAGAAATTGAGCTTCACTTTTCTTGGGTAAATTATTTTGAGAGTTTGATCATGTTACTGTTATTTTTCTGGCTTATATGAGTTCCTAATTTGCTGCATGTTTTTTCTTTAGCATGAGGAAAATTATTCACTGAGAATCCCTGGTGAACTTGAGCCTTATAACTTGGATAAAATAGTTGAGGTTAATAAAACAGAAAATGATGTCTGTTATTTTAGGGGGTGGGAGGCACAGAGAGCAGAGACAAAACAAGAAACAAAATTACTCAGCAATCTGAGTTCATGCAAATGTTGCAGTACTTATAAAAATAGCAGTTTTAATTTCTCATTAGTAGTTACTGGTACCTTTTGCTTTCAAGTATTTAAAACAACCAGGGTTGGGGCGCCTGGGTGGCTCAGTTGGTTGAGCGACTGCCTTCGGCTCAGGTCATGATCCTGGAGTCCCGGGATCGAGTCCCGCATTGGGCTCTCTGCTTGGCAGGGAGTCTGCTTCTCCCTCTGACCCTCCTCCCTCTCATGCTCTCTGTCTCTCATTCTCTCTCTCTCAAATAAAAAAAAAAAAAAAAAAAAAAATCTAAATCTAAAACAACCAGGGTTGCACAAATAGTCCAGGTACCTGAAAGATAAGTACATCTCAGAAAATACTCCTTTTAAAAAAGAAATCTGTAACATACAGACATGTGGAGGTTGTAATGCACTCCTTTGGACACTTTCCTGAGGTGAGTGGCCATAATAAATTCCAAACATGCATTCTCCTCTCTTAGATGTTCTGACACAACCAAGTGGTGCATGAGCCTGTTTCCACATGTTGCATAAAGCTGAAAGTGATAACATGTGGAATATTGCTTCAGTGTATTAGTTATGTTCTATATTCCATTAGATTGTGACCATGTGGCTTCCTCATGCATTTAGCCAAGGTATATTTGAGTGTTATCAGCAGATACGAACATTTCCAATGTGTGACACAGATCTTGTTCCCAGAATTTTAGTGTTTCCTGCTTAATATTAAGGAGAAAATGAAAAAGTGTTGGATTGGAGTTACCATGGGAATCCATCAGTTCTTTACCCCGTGCAAAGAATTCCTGTTGGTTTTAGGCCAAAGTTGAGCAGTGGAATGAGCCACAGGGAGAGGGGGACTGCAGATATCTGTTTATAGGGACTAAAAATACCTGCAGAAGATAGATAATATATAAAAAAATATATAATATACATGCAAAATTCCATATTGAAAACATGTTTAAATAATTTCGACAGAATTATGACATAGTAGAACATTTAAATTTCTGCTTTCTATGAATGGTTCCACTGGTTCAAGATCTATTCATATCTGTGCACCTATCTGTCTAGAAATTATTAATGATCTCACACTGCTTCTATCTCAAAGTGAGTTTATTCAGCAAAAATAAATCCACATAACCACTGATTTACACTAATTCTCACTTCGTTTATTCTTTCCTTTAGCTAACAAGTATTTATTGAGCACTTACTGGGTGCCAGGCACTGCTCTAGCTGCTCGGTAGGTAATGATGGATAAACCAGATACAGCTTCCACTTACGAACTTATGAGTATGTGTCCATCTTGGGGGAGAGACACACATTAATAACATAATGCAAGTATGTAATTAAACTTGGTAAGTGTTATGACAGAAAGCTAGGAGAGAGGATAGGAGAACGGCCTGTGTTTAGTGTGAGGGTAAATGTGTGTGTGTTTGTGTGTGTATGTGTGTGGTATCTTCAAAAGCTTCCTTGAGAAAAGCATTTGAGCTGAGATCTTAAGGATAAAATTATATTAATTAGTTGAGAGAGGGCTGGGAAGGTGAAGGAGCAGGATAAGAGTATTCCAGTGGCCTTGATCTGTAGTGGGACAGGGTATGGATCCTGTGAAGAACCAATGGAAGGTGAAGGTGGACTGAACATGGGACAGGGATGGTGAGCTGAATGAGGCCTCAAGTGCAGTAATGTACAAGGCGTCCAGAGCCACCACAGGCCACATGGGGTTAAGGGCCAGATGAATGGTAGAGCTAGAAAGTACTCTGCATTTGGGATTAGAAAGATGAATCATTAGGACTGAGCAATCATCAGGGCTCAGAACGGAAATGGGAGTTTGGTGTCAAAGGACAGAGAGAAATGGAACTCTAGATTTGGGGGGAATAGGTGAAATTTCCTTCTGCAAGTGTAGGGTATGCTTTTGTTTCTACATAGCTACGCTCACAGCTCCTTTCTCCCCCTTTCCCTGTTGCTGACTATTATGGGCTGAATTGTGCCTCTGCACCCCCATTCATAAGATGAAGTCGTTTCCCCTAGTACCTCAGAATGTGACTGTGTTTGGGGAATAGTGACTTTAAAGAGCTGATTAAGGTCAAATGAGGTCATATGGTGGGCCCTGATCCACAGTGTGACTGGTATTCTTTTTTTTTTTTTTTTTTTTGAGAGAGAGCGAGAAGTGGGGAGAGGCAGAGGGAGAGAGAATCCTAAACAGGCTTCATGCCCAGCGTGGAGTCCAACATGAGGCTTGATCTCATGACCCTGAGATTATGACCTGAGCCAAAACCAAGAGTTGGATGGACAGTGAACCCACTGAGCCACCCAGGTGCCCCATGATTGGTATTCTTATAAGAAGAGGGGATTAGGACACAGAGACCCAGAAGGAAGACCATATGAAGACACACAAAGGTGGATATCTGCAAACTAAGAAGAGAGGCTTCCAGAAGAACACAACCCTGCTGACACCTTGATCTTAGACTTCTAGCCTCCAAAACTGATGAAATAAGTATTTGTTGTTACAGCCAGTCAATCTGTATTACTTTGTTATGGCAGCCCTAGCAAACTAACACACTACTGTGGATGTACTCCTCAAGGTCAGCCCCTTGAATGGCCTCAGTCCACTGTCAGTCTCTTCAGTCCTGGTTTCCCCAAAGACCTGCAAGTGGTCCAGTCCTCTGGATGTGCAATAACTCTGAGAAGTTCTCTGGTCCCTCCATCCCCCTCAACTGCCCGAGTGGCCTGGTATAGTTTTGCAAAACAGACAATAAACCAGAAACAAAGAAAATTTTAGGTTGAGAGAAGGAAGCGTCAGGAGGAGAGAACTGTTCCTACTACTCGTTTATCTCTCAGGTTCTTCTGTAAGTGGAGTTTGGAGAGGGTGCTTTCCTGGGCATCATGGTGTCTGAGGCATTACCCAAAGGAGAGGTGGCAGAAAGAGAATTGAAGGAAGGGTAGGGGAGAAAGTCAGGTCTACAGTATGGCTCCGGGTAGGGTGTGAGAAACTACTGCTATGAATTGCCCCATTGGCCATCTTTAACCTCCAGTCAGTGAACAGGTACCTGTGGAGAATTTTTTTCTGGCTCAGTTCTGTGCTATGATCTGACCTAGGACAGAGGTGGCTTTAATGCATGTTTCTGTTGAAAAAGAGTTTACCTTATGGGGAGGTAAAACACAGGAAACAACAAATAAGGCAGCATCGAGTGAAGCATCAAGCTATTGGTTAAGAAATGGAATAAGTCTCTGTAGTGTAGTTTGTGTATTGTGGCTCCTGGAGTAAGTGTCTGGTCAAAGAGTGGAATGATTGTGGATTAGGAGGGACAGGGCAGGACATGCTACCCTTCAGTGGGAGACTCAGCCCAACACTGACATAGGAATTGATGTCTTCATTTGGTGGTTTGGATGAGGGAAGCGTCTGGCTGTCTCTGAATGGCTGAGTTAAAATAGAAAACTGTTTGTTTTTGCCAAACAATGTCTGTTGCAGAAATTATTGACTTCTTTTATTTATCATTTCATTCTTGACCCCTGCTTTGGTCCTTATGTTCATCCTATCCCTGGCTTGACTTTATTCCTGAGTCAGGCTCAATGTGTAGGGTTCAAGGCTCAGATTTGGGATTGGGATAGAAGGCTGGGATGGAGATGAGCCTGCCATGCATACTGATTAGTAATTAAAAAAAGAAATGCCTAATGACTCTTTTTTATATTACACAAAGTATGTGACCATGATCATGTAAATCTCACAACAACCCTCGGGTTAAGTACTATTATTATTTAAAAAGTTAAAAAGAATGTGAATTTCAAAATGAGTTCCTAAAAACATTCTGGTGGTAAAAAAAAAATTCAATAATGTAGATGTATAATATGAAGTGTGTATGTCATTCTACATCTCTTCATATACATTTGTGTGTGTATACATATAGTTTGTTTTTTTACATAAATGGAATTTCATGCTCTGTGATCTGATGATGTGATAGTTCATTTAATATATCTGGGAAGCCTTTTCATGTCTGAGCACATGTATCTGTCTCGTTAAAAACACCCACAGCTGTTTATTGAGGTATACATGCAGAGAAGTGCACCTATTTTAAGTGAACAACCCATTGAATTATCATGCTTCATTCTTTTTAAATGACTAGGATTTTTCTCCCTATTTTAAAAATTAAGGTAGTACAGGGCGCCTGGGTGGCTCAGTTGGTTAAGCGACTGCCTTCAGCTCAGGTCATGATCCTGGAGTCCCGGGATCGAGTCCCCCATCGGGCTCCCTGCTCAGCAGGGGGTCTGCTTCTCCGTCTGACCCTCTTCCCTCTTGTGCTGTCTCTCATTCTCTCTCTCAAATAAATAAAATCTTTAAAAAAAAAAAAATTAAGGTAGTACATGCTCATAGTAAGAAACTTAATGGTGGATAAGGATGTAGAGGAGAAAATCAAGACTTCTAATCTCCCCATTCTTAATCTCCAGGAATGACTACCATGAAGAGGTTTTTTGTGTGTGTGTTTTTTTTTTCCCCAGGAAAAAAATTAATAGAAATAGAATGACATTATATGTGCTCTTCTGCAATTTGAGGTTTTCTGTTTAATATATCTTTCATAGCTTTCCATATCTACTGTCACTGATGTATAAGAGGGCATTCTGTACTATCATTCTCATTTTAGGGATGTGGAAAGGATGTCAGAAAGAGGCTGAATAACTTGTTCTAGGTCTCCTAGCTAGAAAGTGATGGAGATAGGATAGGGTTCCACCCTCGCCTGTCTGATCCCAAGAGCTTCCTTCCCTTACCCACACTGTACTTAAGTGACAGACATTCTTCCTGGGTTCTCGTGCTGCTTATAACAGAGACAGCTTTTAAGTGGAGTTTCTTGTGTTCTTACTGTCCTTGCTGTGTTCACTGTTGTTGTTTTAAAGGGACAAATGAAGCTCCTTTACAGTGACAGTAGACCAGGAAACCAGACCTTCTTTAGCTTGGTGCATGGGAGGAGTGTGGTTTGGAGGTCAGAGGTTGTGGCCTCCAGTTCCAGTGCTGCCATCAATCTGCTGTTTGGCTTTTCTGGGCTTCATTTCTTTAGCACAGAACTGCAGAACCTTAGGTCCTCACGCTCCATGCAAGGAGTCAGGGGGGGAAGGATTGGTGAGTTTGGTTCATCTTGCACTTTTCACAACCCTTTGTGGTATATGGCATATAGTACACGCTCAAAAAGATATTTGTTGAATGAATGTTTATTAGTTTCCTGGAGCTGCTATAGCAAAGTACCACAAACTGGGTGGCTTAGAACAATAGAAGTTTATTTTCTCACAATTCTGGAGGCCAGAGTCTGAAATCAGGATAGTGGCAGAGCCAGGCTCTTTCTGAACCTTTCAGGGGAGAATCCTTCCTTGCCTCTTCCTAGCTTCTGGTGGTTCTGGCAGTCCTTGGTGTTCCTTGGCTTGTAGATACAACACTCCAGTCTTTGCCTCCATAATCACATTCCTTCCCAGTGTGTCTTGTCCAAATTTCCCTCTTCTTATGAGGACACAGTCATTGGATTAGGGCCTACCCTAAACTAATATGACTCCATTTTAACTTGATTACATTAGCTAGACTCTATTTCCAAATAAGGCCACATTCACAGGTATTGGGGGTTAGAACCTGAACATATTTTTTTAGGGGACACAATTCAACCCATAACAGATTGAATGAATGCAGGAATGAATGGTTGAGTGATGTGAATTCCAATCACCTTCTAAGGATCCTAGCTGTACCTTTTCTCAACAACTTATTTGTCCTTAACCCCTTTCTTTGTGTTGTTTCCTCACCATCTATAAAAATGGGTTAACACTTCCTCTACCGATTAATAGGTTGCCTTGTGGATAAATGCAAGAATTGATGTGCAACCATTTTGAAAATTATAAAGTCCCTGTAAATGGATGTATTATTATTAGTATCATTACTATAAAAATGATCAGTCTTCCTCACAAGGAATATAATATCATTTCTATTTGGGTGACAAGAACCAAATAATTGAGAAGAAATTTAAAAGATCACCAGACAAATATAGAGCTATGCAAAAGGAGGACTTGAGCTTAGTTGTTTTGGTCCCTTCCCTGTGAGAAACAACCTGATGAATGTTCATTCTCTCTGGCTACCCATGGGAGGTTCTTTGCCCATTTTCCCCATTTTGATTACCATTCCCTCAGCCCTTATTTCTCCTGTGGCTGATTGAAAGAGAGGAAGGGAAGGGGAGGTTATTCTGTTGTTGCTGGCTGAACAGAGAAAGGGAGGAAAATGAGATAAAATCTACTTTTGCTTTAGTCGTAAGCCCTTGCTGTTCTTCCTGTTCTCTGAAAAGCCTCACCTCTGCCGCTGGTTCTCTGGCTTCAGCCCCTTGACCCAGCTCCAGCCTCTGCCGGTGTAGAACTTCTGTAGTTTGTTCACTTTTCTGCCTTCTAGCCACCTTGTATTGTTCTGTCATGCAACCGTGGTCTGCGTTTTCCAAGTGGCTAAGAGGGGGGAAATGGGAGAGATGTTGGAACAGGAAGGGGGAAAAGGAGAGCAAGGACTCCTGTGCCATTCCGTTTCCTTCCTTGAATTGTTTTTCCAGGTTGCATTCACAGATTGCTCATTTTGCCCCATAATTAGTCTCTGGGCTGGTGAAAAGGAAGATTAAAAATAGATACAAAAAAGGTAGGGGCAATCTGTTAATACTTACCTCCACTTCACCCTTCCAAGAGTCCCTGACTCCTCTTTGCGTACCTCTATTCCTTAACTGTCCTCCTCTGCTGGGAAGAATGATGGCTTTTCCCTACCACAGTCAGGCACTCACTCTGTTTATTAATCCATACCCTCTCCAGTCTGTTGCATTAATATGGTTTAAGTAAACCTGAGAAAATACATGAAAAGCCTTTTTCATTTTAAGGTCGAAAGACAGATGACTTTGTAGTTCACTTTCTAGCGGGATTCTTTATGAGGATCCACAATAGTAGAACAACATAGTATACATAGTACAGTATAATAAGAATACTTGTGATAGAAATATTATGTATAGTAACATAGTATAGTGAGGAACTCCTATATCAAATCAGATGTCAAGTCAGGCAAGCCTCTTTCTTTTACATAGCAACATAGTGTAGTGAGGTGTACTTGTGATGGAAATAGTACACTTGGAAACAGCTTTGCTAGTAAGGCTCCCTCACTGTGGAACTTAGACCCCTCACCCTCCCAAAGCTTTTATCAGAAAGAATGTGTCTATCTCTCCACCTTTTTTTTTTTTTTAATTTCAGAGACCTTGAAAGTAGTAACCTTAAAAAAAAAAAATTCTGAGCCCCAGTCACCCTTCCTGTGGTCTTGCAGTCCTTTGCAGTGTATGTGCCTGCCAATGCTTAGTCAAGAGGATGGTAACAGTTGCTTCATGAATGGTGACATATGGGTATCTGTAAACACAGCCATGTTAAAGATAAATGTGTGAGTGGGCTCTTCCGGGGTAGCAGGGAAGGGAGTGGAGGTGCCATTTCAAATGGTTGACAGTAGCAGTAAAGTAGTAGACCATTTGAGTTGTGAAACGTGGATAAAAGGGAGCATGTAGGAGGATGTGCAAATGAATTTTTAAGTTCTATTAAATATAGTGCAGAAAGGAAGGACTGTCAAGTTTGAACATTTTTCTTTTAGCCTAAGGAAATAAAAAATTCCTTATTTTTTGCAAGAAAAAATCCCTTAGAAACAGTCTATTTTTATTGTTTATAATGTTCAATGAATAAACAGGAGTGGATTTTCATTATTTTAAGATGTAGTGAGTAGCCCTAAGCAATGAAGAATTATACAGAAATAAAATAGAAGGTTATTATAGGGTGCTCCATATCTAGTTTTAATTATGTGAGGGATGCCCCTACCCCCCAATAAAACAGTAGCAAGTAGAGTAAGAATATCAGTGTGGGATACCAATACCCCTGGTATCTGTATAAGATTCTTGGAAGTGTATTTGAGCACTAATGTTTAAAAGTTGAACATTGATTTGTTATAAGGAGATACAATTCCTCTAGAGCTAAAAACATAGGTACACTCCTAATTACATAACTACTTAGTTTTTAAAGAATTTTAAAAGTCCTTTAACACATAGATTAAATATTATATGTAAAAAATTAGATTTCAAACACATTTTTATTTGCTGAGCTTATTCAAAGTGATATGTAGTTAGCAAATCTCAGTTTTTCCCATTAAGCGTGTGTTTTATTTATTTATTTATTTATTTATTTATTTATTTACTTACTTAAAGATTTTATTTATTTATTTGACAGAGAGAGACACAGCGAGAGAGGGAACACAAGCAGGGAGAGTGGGAGAGGGAGAAGCAGGCTTCCCGCGGAGCGGGGAGCCCGATGCGGGGCTCAATCCCAGGAGCTTGGGATCATGACCTGAGCCGAAGGCAGACACTTAACAACTGAGCCACCCAGGCGCCCCAAGCGTGTGTTTTAAGCACACTTTTGATGAATTGTTTCTAGTATTTCATATGTTTTTATTTTTTTCTCCACAGTTGAACACAGCTGGAGAGCTTAAGTCTATAGGCTAAATATTTTCGCCATTCTTGATGGGCCTAATTATTTTCATTCAGCATTATGTATTTCATATGATACTATGTGCTGGAATTAACACTTTCATTTTTCTCTCTTCTGTTCATTTTTATAAAACAAGTCTGGAACATTAGACGATATTAAAAACCTGAATTCTATTGTACAAAGACAGTGATGCAGCCGAAATTAGTGTGTTAATTGAAAGGCACCATCGTGTGGCAGCTCGAAATGTCTATATATTCCAAGAAAGTCCTATTCCAATGTCAAAAAGTATTGGGTGTCAATGTAGGAGTATGAAGATGTGTGCTATGTAGAATTTGGGGATCACCTCCTACATAGTGGCAAGAATGATGGAGACCTGGTTTCTACTCCTGGCTGTATGACTTTATGTGGGTGATTTCTCTTTTATAGGCCGTGGTTTCCTTTTGTAAAATGAGGGCTTGTCTGATATCCAAGTTCTTTTGCTTCCCTGACTTTTTGAAATTATTATGCTAGCAAAGGCCACTTTGACATTGAATGTGAAAAACAAACTGAGTTTGGTGTCTGGCTATCATCTTGGTGCGATGAGGTGAAAGGTGCCTCTCAGAGTCACCCATGGACACCAGACTCTAATATCCCCTTAGAAGCCCACGCTTCAGGCTGCCACAGGAACCTTCAGAGGAACTGCTGGGAGTTGAGATGTGAGGCAGAACAGAAAAGCAAGGACGGTGTAGGGAGCCTGATTTGGGATCAGGCTGCACGGAGGGCTGGTTTGCTTGATGGGCCTCTTCTCCCTGGAATGATCTGCCTCTGTTATGCCTGAATGTTACCTTCATGTAGTCGTCACACCGCCTAAAATTCTGACAGTTGGAGATTGTCCACGTATTAAAATGTTCGGCTCTTTGGGAGGGTATGAAATCATCGAAATATGTTGCTTTTCCCATTCTTACTGACTTGAGAACACCTGATCTGATGGACAGGATTCTTTATGCTGCAAGGGGGAGATGGAAGTAACTGAGCTTCTATGAGGTCAGACAAGCCTGGATGAAGGAAGTGCAGTGAGGGGCTTACGTGGGGTGACCATGTAATTTATCCTCTACACTTTTGAGCGTGAAGGGATGCTTTTGATAATTTGGCAGAGTCAACGGGGATAAACTGGGTCTGTCTGGGGCAAACAAGGCCATATGGTCATCGTAGCTGAGGGCAGTGTGAGCAAGCCCAGGAAATAGAAGAAAGTTTCATCAAGTATGGGGAAGATGCCAAAGAATACAGAAGCTCTTTCAAACATTTTCAGGCAAAATGCAAGAGAATTGATTTCTTCCTCTGAATGCTTCTTTTTGTGGGCCCTGTGGTTTTTGCTGGAGAGAAAATGTGATGTAGTAGGAAAGGCAGGGGATATAGCATTAGGCAGACCTTCCTCTGTTCTTTGTTATCTGTGTGGCTCTTGGGCATGTTACCTCATTAGCCTAATTTCTTCATTTGTAAAATGATGCAGATCTGCTTTCCAGGGTTGTGAGGATTGTATGAGATAAAGAATGTTAAGTGTCTAGGACCTAGTTAGACATTCAGTAAATGTTAGTACCTTCTGTTTTTTCTCTTTCCAGAAATTAAAACGTTTAGTACCTTGTATCAGTTATATTGTAAAATAACCTGTGTGCGTGCGTGTGTATGTGTCTGTGTGTGTGTGTATGCATGCACCCGTGTGCACGTGCATGTGGGCGTATGTAGTCTGGTCATTTAATTAATCCACAGTTACAGTGTTAATGCCACAGGAGATTTTGTTCTCTTTTCAACAGACAGACTTTAGGTACACAAGCTGTTCATCAATTAGTGCCTGCACATGATGCTATATATCTGGTTTAAGTCCTGCTTCTACCACTAACTGTGGTGTGACACTGGTTCTTGGGGGCCTCATCTGTGAAAGGAGATGGTGAGCAACATTATCTCTCATACCTCTTCCTGTTCTCTCGTCGTATAAGAGACCCAGCCGGTGGAATTCATTGTATGTTAGACCATCTGTGACTGTTTTCATTGCCTGCCTACCTTCCTTCCTGCCTTCATTCTTGCTGTGGGGAAAATAATAGTTCAAATAATTTAGAATACTGATCTTTGATTTTGTTCTTTGCTATAGTATTAAAAAGACTTAGATCTCTAAAACTTCTGTAAGGGAAACTAGCTGTGCTTTGTAGTGCAGATTTTGTGCAGTGCACTAATTTTTAAAAATTATTGTTAGGAAGGATTTTTATGCCCTCACATGGGTCCTTTAATGCCACTGTTGGATAGAATGTGTGTGTGTTTTATTCCTTTGTGGCTGATTTTTGTTTACCATTCCTACCCTTTCCTGCCCCTCTTCCATAGAGCATCAAGATTATGTTCCTTAAATAGATGTTACTGGTCCATTTAATCATGTTTTCATTATTTTTATACCTCCTATCTAGAGCAACTCATTGCTGTTTTTATGTGATTAGAGCCATCTCTGACTAAATAAATGCCTTTCTGTAACTGATAACTTTCTGATGAATTTTTAAAATGCTGCAACAGTGAAGAGCCTTGCTGTGCTTCAACTTTAAGCAAGTTTGTATGTTTTTTTTAATGAAGCTTCTATTTATAGTTAAAATATTCACTTCCTGAGTTCGAAGGGTGAAAAAGGACACTGAGTGAACATTTTATGAAGATGGTCATCTACTGCATTTAAAAAACCCCTTGTAAAGGGCATTTCAAAAGCTGGTTGGTAACTTATTCCTGTGACTTGCAAGTTTCATCGCCAGGAAGTTCCTTCTTTTGTATCAAATATGAATCCCTGTCCTTGCAATTTAATCACATTCTTCTAGTCTCGTCCTTAATGGAAAAGAAGTGTTCCCTTGTATACGCTCCTTCATAACCTTGCAGGCGGTTGTGCAGCCAGACCTCCTCCCTTAGCCATCTTTTATCTGTCCTAAGTAACTGTATTTCCTTTACATGTCCTCTTAGGACTCACATCCTAACATTTTAATCATTTTAGTCATGGATGCTGTCCAACTTCTGCTCATCTTGCTTGGGTTCAGGTCCAGAATAGCTCTTAGCGTGGTAATAAAGTTCTGAATAGATCATCATGCTGCGGCAGGCTATCACATGATCCTCCTGAGCATGCTGCTTGTTTTTACTTCCTGATGCTATGGATCTTTAAAAATAACTCACTGTATTGCTGATTCATACTTTGCCTAGACCCTCAGAGTTTCTTTTATATGAATTTGCTTTCCCCCTATCCTTATATGAGTGGTTAGTTTTTACTACCTTTCTAATTAAACTGCCTCCTGTTGTTTCGATAATCCTTATGGTAGCGTCAGCAATTTGCAGTAATCAACAGGAACAGAAAAGTGTCAATCCAAAATGCTATCTCTTTAATAGACATTTGTAATTAAATGGATGCTTGTTCTTAAACACATATATAACCTGTTTATCCTCTGTCCCCATTTGATATTTGATTGTTCTCTAATTAATTGTGTTTTAGTTTTGTCTCCTGAACCAAGTTGTAAGTAACTTGAGAGCAGGAACTCTTGTGTCTTATATCTCTTTTCTGTTCTTTACTGTTGAAAGTTAGGTGTTCAGTTCAGTAAGTACATCTTGATGGGGTTGATAGATTCTTCGCATTCCAGAATCCCAAAGTCCGCTTGAACACATTCACATCTTCATAAGAGAGACTGCCTAACCACATGTATATTTTTGGTGCACTTAATCATATTCAGTTCTCCATTATTTAAGTCAGCAATGAAAGTATAAATACCAAAGGCTGGGTAAACCCTCATGAAACTTGGCTGTAATTGGATCCTGAATAACAGTTCACTTGAGGGTGGCCCTTGAAACATTTGTGTTACACCCACCATGGTGGTCTGGAAATCATGTTTTCCTAGTTTATTAGAAAGAATGTTCTGCTGAATTGAATCAGAAGCCTTACAAAAGTTAAAATATGTGATCTGTTACCTCCTATCCCCCAGGCACCTCATCGTTCTGATATAGAGGAAAATGAAATGAATCTAATAGGAATTAGCTATCCAACAGTCATGTTGATCTTTACCAAACACCTTGTGATTTCTCTGCTTGCATATCTACTTTTGGAATTCAAACATTACATGTAATAAAGGCCTCTGTTTTGATGCAGATTATCTATATACTAAGTAATATCTGTGGTAGGTAATCCTATGGATGGTAGGAAGCACAGGTAATGATGTGGTTTGAAATAGCACCTCCACATTCTAATTCCCGTAAGAGGCAATGTGCACATTCAAAATAAAATTCTTGAGAATGAAGTGGGCGGGGGGTTGGGGGGGAGAGGAAGGCAGTTAGAAGAATAAATTAGCCACAAGTGACTCTTTCCAATTCTCAAATTATAGGACCCCAGGCAGGTCAGATATCTGCAATTGCTAATGTAGCAAATAGTTAACTATAATGCATGGAAATACCTCAAGTTATTATTACTTCTCTCAGGAGGCTAAGCTATGTGATAACCTACCAATAAGTAACACTAGATCCACCTAACATTTCATTATAGATGAAAGAGAATGGCGTATCTCGAGGAATGGCACGTCAGGAAGGCTTGGTAACTTTAGAAATGTGTCACGCTGTGGTTTTTAGGTATGCAGTGAATGAAGAGCCTTGTGTGGAAGGGGTAAAAATGCTCTGTGAATACTTATGTAAATTTGTGTGTGTTGCTAGGTTTATGTACGTTTCTTCTTTGTGATCCCCAGCTTTCCTTATTTCCTGGACTGAGAAGCAAGTTTATTTTTCACATTAACCTGATATATAAATTGGTCAGCCCCCACTGGTGGCTTTTTTCTCCTTCCAATTTAGTGGTGTCAGGTCAGTATCTGGGCAGGTGGTACCCATCATTAGCAATTAGCTAGTGTCTTGTCTGTAAATGCAGCCATGCTCTAAGCCACCCAGCCCTTCTGTGACTGGGTTTTTTTGACCAGCTTGGGATTTATTTAACGTTGCTTAGTTTAGTGATATATGTTGAAATTGAAAATGTATGAAAACAGAGATTGTGTTTAATGCATGCATGTTATCAGTCATTTGGTACACATTTCTTCTCTGTACCTGGAGTGAAAGGTCACCATTTCTTGGCACTTTTATCAGACATACTGGGATATTAAGCCAAAGAATAGAATAGGTGGGTTAAAGATAGATTGAGGACAAAGTTGATTTATAGTTTGATACTTAATATCAATTTTCCTAGTCAGTCGAGTGTCATCTGACAGGTATGCTGAGTTGCTAATTATTGGGAGCCATGTACTGAATAATACCGTCTGCATAGGTGGGAGTAATTAGATCGCAATGATATATCTGTAGCTTTAGGATGAAAATAGTAGCAATTTTAGTTTGGCCCCCAAATCACTTTTACATGGTCATGAAATCATTTTAAGAGCTGATCTGGGACATCTGGATAGCTCAGTTGGTTAAGCGTCTGCCTTCGGCTCAGGTCATGATCCCAGGGTCCTGGGATTGAGTCCCGCATCGGGCTCCTTGCTCAGCAGGGAGCCTGCTTCTCCCTCCGCCTGCCGCTCCCCCTGCTTGTGCTCTCTCTCTCTGACAAATAAAAATCTTAAAAAAAAAAAAAAAAGAACTGATCTTATGGAACAATGTATATCTGGATTCAAGAAAATAAATTCTTGACTACCTGACCTTAAGGGAAAATATGTAACAGGATGTTTTGTGATCTTGAGTGAACTAATCAGTTGAGCGAACTAATGAACTTGAGTAAACAAATATTTTAGTAACTCTGTTCTGTTTGTTGCATCTAGGTTAGCAATGAATGAATTCATGCTGTTCTCAAATAACTTGTTTTGGGTTGATATCACTGTTTGAAAAAGTAAGCTATAATAAATTTCATAAGCTGGAAAACTCAGCATGCCTTAAAATGTGAAAATGCCAGGCTTCCTTTTATATACTGAAACATGGGGTTAATTGCCTTTATTTTCCACATCTTACAAAGTTCTTGAGTCTCTGGACAGCATACCAGAGTCCTTATTTCTGTGGATATGCAATGTATCATTTACAGTCTCCAGCTGATAAATACCCTTATTTGGCACAAACACATATGATCAAAGGTGATCTGAATAGTATACAGGTTTGATTAATGAATACGCTAGGCTTTTCCTTAAGGTTTGAACAAAGAATGGTATCACAAACAGTTTTGTTAATAAAATAAATAGAGGTTAAAGATTGGAACTGTTTCTAGTAGACTGTGCAGCCCTAAATCATTCAAAAGTAATGAAGCAGTTTTCTGAAACAGATTGTGTTTCCTTATGAAGGAAGCCACCTTTGTTCCATGTCACTGATGCATTCTTTATAGGTGAGGTCACTCTGCATTGCTGATATCTTTTTCCTTTCATAAAAGGGAGATGTGGACCGCTCCCAGTGCATTCCATTTCTCACAGTCCATAAAATAAGGCTTAAATGTACCTGTCCATTAAAAGCCTTTGAAGGACGAAAGCCAACCTCAGAGGCTTTGTGAACCATGAATTGACAATAAAAGACAGTATGCTTCTGTTTTTCAAATAGCCTGTTTAAGGACAAAAGAACTATTCACTCCTACATGACTTTCATGTAGTTATAATAAAAGATAGGAGGATGGTCATCTTGTTTTGTGCATGATTTTAAGGCTGCTTAACTGAGATTATTTGAAATCATAGTTTTCAATTATTCAAACTAATAAAGTCACTGAGAGGGATGTGTGGTATAAAGTATATAAACATATTTATGTCTGTTTCTTTAGACAGAATTAAATTTAAGAAGTTAGCTCCTCAACCCCCACAAAATCTAAAGGGTTAAAGCGTTTACGGAGTATCAGGTTAAGCTTTAACTCTTGAAATAGTCTAACTAATCTTCCTCTTCTACCTGTGTCTCCTAGAGTTCCCTTAACATCTCAGTATGAGGTGACACTCTCTTGCTCAAAACTATATAATGGCCCCTTAGACTGAAATGGTATAACTGAGCCATGTCTTTTCCTCCACCTTATCTTTTAAGCTTATATATTTTGCTTCAGCCATACAAGTTTTCTTTCTGTTTATCAAACCATCAAGACCTGGGGCCATTTGTACCTGGGGCCATTTGGAACCTGGAAGGAAGGTCTGCTTTTACCCAGATTTCAGGATGGCTTGCTTCCTTAAGTTTGATTTCTCTCAGATGTTACATCCTTGGGTCTTCTCTGATCACCATATCCAATCTTCTAGTCTGTTAGATTTATTTTTCCTTACAGCACTTATGTCCACTTAAAATTTTATATTTGTTTACTTTGTCCTCCCCCACTTCACACTACCCCCAATAGTAAGCTCTGTGAGGGCCAGGACTTTGCGTAAATTTACCACTGTCGTTATACCCAGCAGCTAGAACACTGCCTGGTACAAAGTAGGCCCTTGGTAAGAATTTTTTTTTTCTCCCTCGGTAAGAATTTATTTAACAAATCAGTGAATGAGTTTTACTTGATGTATGGTGGCCTTAATAACTCTGCAAACTTCATGTTGAAAAAATAATGGCAATTGGGAATATGACTCGATCATTCAGGTGTTTAAGTTAGAACTGAAAAGTTTTATAGATGAGTGAATTAAAGTGTCATATTGGCTTATTTCGTAATTCATTTTGTATTTTGTTTTATGAAGGTAAATGTGGAATGATTTAAAAAATAATCTTGCTCTGAGTCTTTTTATTTCCAGTCCAAGAGATAAGCAACATGATTTCAAACTATAGCACTATCTGTTTTTAGCTTTTAGAAATGAATACACACCCTTTATAACTGAACTGTCAGTGTACTTTAGTACTCGTACTTTTAAAGCTACCCGGAACACCAGATAATGAGGGCATGGAAAGGAGCACTGTCTTTTTTCATATATTTCTGCAAACTCCTATGCTTAACATATTCTTTAGAAGAGAAGTGACATTGTTTTCTGTACCTAAAACTGTTTAAGGAGTGGGTGGAAACACCTATTAATCTTGGCTGTGTCGTGACTTGAGAATATTTCCTCATAGGATGTTGGGGAGATTCAAATTAGCCTACAGGTATCCATTTTTTTCCTTTGCAAAATAATACTACCGAATTGTGGGTTGATTCTGATTAATATCAACAGACTGAGCCTGTTGATTAATATCAAAAATAAAGTTCTTTTTTCTAATCTAATCATGGCTATGTGCATTATATATAAAATTCACTTAAGTGAATTGGCTTTTAGTTTCAGAGTAAAATAATTGCTAGTTTAAATGATTTACATTAGTCGATCAGACCTAGTTAACATAAGTTTGTGTCTCTTAAAATAAGAGTTGAAAAATTAAATTTGTTCTTTGGTAATTTGATTTGTAGGAAGTGGGGAACAAAGGATTCCAAACAGGGCTTTTAAAATCAGTTCTAATTAATCGTGTGTGCAGATGCATCAGGGAAGATTGGGAGGCAATTAGTATAATTATGTTTAAAATACAGTTGCATGCTTAAATAGATAATCACACCCTTAGGCCTGCCTATCTTTTTCTACTTTCTCCTTGAGGCCTGTAGTGAATTTTTTGGCCATTAAGCATGACCTTGGCAGTGTCTGTGGAGCAGAACAGAGTGACAGAATGCAGATGAGCACGATTGCACATTCTCCTTGCTCAGCGTTTGATACTTCAGTGATAACACCTGCACAGCACACCTAGCTAGAACGATTAAACCATATGAGGGAAAACTTACGTTCTCTAGCTAACTGCTCCCCTCCACCACTGCCAAATCTTATTATTGGAAAGCTGAGCTCTCTTTATGAAATCTTTTTTTTTTGTATTCCAATTTGGAGTAAACTACAGCTGAGTCCTCTTCGGAGTGTTATGAAATAATTTGAGTTTCAGAGTAAAACTTGAATAAGTAGCACCTTGCCTAACCGCATACCATTTGCATGACTCAGTTACAGGCAAGGTAGAGGGGCCAGTAGAAGTGCCTTCTGGGTTTCTGTAGTGTTTTTGTACCTCTCAGGCCTTCAGCTGCTGCTGCTTACAATGGATGTGACACCGTGACAAAACTGTTTTTCTTTTCAACTTCAGCAGTTGGTATCTGTACCGGTGAATGAACAGAGATGTTTTTCCTGCCTTTCATTACAAACTCATGTGACCATTTTTCTCTTCAGTAGATTCGGTTTTATTGGAAGAATCTTTCGAAGGTGGTCTTGTATAAATACTCCCCTATTGCCCTTCCTTTGGTTTCTGGTAGCATTAAACATGATTTATAAATTGCATTTTCATTTTATAGGCTGTCCTGCAGTTACAAGACTACAGTCTTTATTACCAACCTACCACAGTGATTTTGCTTTTTCTTTCAGCTGCATTTGCTGTATTTCTGACCATATTATTTGTAGCAGAAACTGAGGTCTACTATCATTGCTATGTTTATAACTGGACTGTGTGGTTTTCTCCACGTATGCAAAAACAGGATCTGGAGGATGGATAGCTAGAGTTGTTAGGCCAGTTGGAGCTTTGCTTTCTGGACTGTTTTTGCTAAGCCTGCTGTGAGAACACAGCTTACTTCATCTGTGGCTATCAAAGTATAACGGAGTTAGGTGAATGATAGGCAAACTTAGATGGAGATTTGAAACATGGACATTTGAATATGTAGATTTTTAAAAAAATATCTGTTAGGGTAGCTTTTATATTAATTAATTAATTAATTAATTAATTATGTTCAGTTAGCCAGCATATAGTACATCATAAGTTTTTGATGTAGTGTTCAACAATTCATTAGTTGCGTATAACACCCAGTGCTCATTACAACACGTGCCCTCCTTAATGCCCGTCACCCGGTTACCCCACCCCCCCACCCCCTCCCTTCTGTAACCCTCAGTTTGTTTCCCGGAGTCCAGAGTCTCTCATGGTTTGTCTCCCTCTCTGATTTAGCTTATTGGTTAATATGGCTTGTGTTCTGACTCGAGTATGAGCCATCGTTAGGGCCTTCGGTTCACATTTCATGCATAGACACAGGCTTAAACCAAAGTAGATTTGTTCAGAGGGGACCATGCCATTTTACTTCTTCACTTGAGGTTACCCTGTGAGAGTTGGTAGTTAAAGTTGTGTTTGAGAAGTTTATTCTTCCTTTAATCTTTGAAACAAACTACTCTTCTTATGGTAAACATAAAGCAGGTTGTTTTAAAATTTAGACCAATTTAGGAATTTGGTTTATAATAGGTAAATGCATTATTTTAGCAGATATTTGATGCTAATCATGATATCTTATGATGGAATAGCTGCTTATAGTATACAGGTAAGTTTACTGTAGTGTATTTATCTTTTTGCGTTAAGTGATTTATATATGTAACCTGTGTTTTTGCATAACCTTTACTAAACACTGGGTGACTTACACTTTTAAGTTTTTTACAGTTTCAGTATCTCTTTTCATGCTGAGTCTTATGTACCACCCTCTTTGTTTCTTATTAATAAGATGTTAAACAATAGTACAATTTAAAGATATTAAAGGGATTAGGAGGTTATAACAACAGAATTGAAAACCATTGACTAAGTTTAGAAAAGCTTAGTGCTGCAGGGTTGTCCTTGTGTCTTGGTTAAATTTATGCAACTCAAAAAAACCACCATTATTCTGTCCTTTATATTATTTTATTAGATATCCTTCACATACATATCAGCTTATCTTAAACATTTCCATGTGCATTTTGGGTAGTTAGGACACTGGATTTCGTGTGTCATTCTCCTTCAAGTAATGCTGGTTATAGTTAGATGAATTTAAATTTATTAACTTATGGTCTCGGAAAATTTAGATTGATTGACATTCTGGCATTAGCAGTATAGTGTATTCTTGAGTGCACAAAAAGATGTATTGTGAAACTCTAGAATTGGGTAGAAAGAGATCATCTGTGTAGTGGCTTCAAAAAAACTGGGAAGAGCTTTTACAAAAGCAGCAGGAAGTACTTACTGAATCAGCACTGGTCCATTGTGTGGAGGGGTTTGCAGATTTCTAATTAAGCCACTGAATACTTACAGTCCTCAATTCACATGGAAAAATTTTAAAATGTTGGTGAGATGCGTGTACGTTCGCGTGTTTGTCTAGGGCAGCTGCTTGTAATGACTTGATAGTGAAAATTAAAAAAAAATAATGTATGTGGAAACAGCAAGAAAAATTGAAATAGCGTGTCTTAAAAAAAAAAAAGTAGAACCACCACCAAAAAGTCACTCCATGTAATTTCGAGATCAGACAAAGGGATGGCCAGAGCATAATAGGAGCATGTAGAAGCCTGTTGCTAAATCAGAAATGAACAGGAATGCAGTTCAAAACCTCATTTACTACTCTTTAGTCTGTTGCCCTAGAGACAGACTTAACATATTGACTTTGGCAACTCCACAGTAGCCTGCCATGTCTGCAGTTATTTAAGTGAAAATCTGAATTTGTGACTTAAAAATATAAGTTTACTGTAGTCAGTGCAACCAATTACATTTGTGGTTGGTGGGAATTTCCAGGAGGTTCTAAGTCATCTTAAGGAAAATAATGAAATAAATAGATCAAATAAAGAATTCTGATTCTAAAAAGTTCAAATAGGAGAACACAGTAAATGAAAGCAAGACTTGTTGAGACTGATTTAAATTTCAGGCACCATCTCACTTTATAGCATGAATGAGGTAACTGGAGAACATAGATAACAAAATTAATAGTCAAGGGAGTGCATAAAATATTGTTCGAAGATTAAAATGAGAGAGTTAGCCTAGAATGATGAAGATCCCATCCAGTTCTAATTTTAAACGATTCCTTAGAGCAAGTGAGCTTTTCAGCTTTCTCTTACACCAACTCTGCTATGCCTTGCCTTCTGGTATTCTTATTATTCTGGAGTTGCAGTGAAAATGACATTTAAAAGATTTTCCTTGAAAAACACTAATCCAACTAGGGATTGTTTAAAAAGTGTCAAATGAAAAAAAAAATCATGGAGTTGGAAGAAGGGGCTTGGAGACTGCACAGCTGTAATGGAAATGAATTCTCTTCCCTGCAGTGCTATTTTTCAAGACCACCTGCATCAGAAGCACCAGGGTGCTTATTTAAAATGCAGATTCCTGGTCCCAACCCAGAACCACTGATTTTGATTTCCTGGGGCTGGGACACAGGAATCTGTATTTTGAACAAGTTCTTGTACACACTTAATGTTTGAGGGAAACCAAAATGTAAATGCAAATCTTAGGTATTAAGCTACACAGATTAATGTTTCAAATCTCTTTCCTCTAAGTATGATTTTAGAAGTGATATTTCATCCTAAAAATATTGCTTAATAGAAAAAGATTACATAGATGTTAGAATTTGGGCCACTGCACAAGTGATGCCTGTGTGGGGAGAAAAGTTTTCATGGAGAGCAGTTTTATGTTTGTGATTAAATCACAGATCAGATTAATGATTGAAATGGTTTTAGGCAGAATATTTTCCCTTTGGGGAGAGTGACAGAATCATTTAGCACTATAATTTTTACTCTTCTGTTAAAAAAAGTATTCTAATTGAAATAGAAAAATATTTGATTAAGAATCAAATCCCTCCTTTCCTACCAAAGGATCCTATTTATAACTTTTTTGACATTTAAGCATTATTGTTCATATATATCATCTTCAGATTTTATTCATTTTTTTAAAGATTTTATTCATTTATTTGAGCGAGAGAACACATGAGCCAGAGGGGAGGGGAAGAGGGAGAGGGAGGGGAGAAACAGACTCCCAGCTGAGTAGGGAGCCCGATCCCAAGACCTTGGGATCATGACCTGAGCCAAAGGCAGACACTTAACTGACTGAGCCACCCCAGTGCCCCTTCAGATTTTATTCAAAATATGAATGACTGAAACAAATGACCTGAAACTTTGTCTCATATTTTTTTAAAAACAGTTTTTGCTGCTGTGCTCTCTGCTGTTTAACTACCTGGTTAGCAGACTTGGGGACTTCAGCCATAAGGGCAGAGAAGGCCAGTTGACTTTGCCAAGGGTCAGAGGGCCTTGTAGGAGGGAATTAGCTCCCATATCCTTGGAAGTGCAGTATGTATTCAGTAACTACCCTACCTGGTCAAGTTGCCCAAATAACATTTCAGCAGGATCTCAGTCTGTGCCTTTGATTTTTCACTTTAGAAAGATAGCCACCTTCTTCTTTTGGTTGTTTAGATGCATTTCTGGAGCAGCTGAACTTGGGCCCTACTCCAGGATGTGCTGGTTTTCTCAGGGTCTGCTCAGGTGGAGCTCAGGTGTGCCCCTGTTGGCAATGAGTCTGTGCCAAAACACATCTCATTTGCTCAGATGCATTCCAACCCTTCTCAGTGCCTAAGGCCTTTACTGTATTTAAAACACAAACAGAACCCGCACAAATCAGGTCAACATTTCTATATAGAACTGGAGGTGAGGTTCACTACCTATTTGCTGAAGGGTGAGTTTGTTGTAGAAAATCTGTTCAAGCCCCTTCTAAATAGTAGTTAGCATGTATTTCCTGTGTTTATTTGAATGTTTAAACTTGGTCCGTTTCACAGACTTGAGTAGGGGCATTGATTTAAATTTTTTAGCCCCTAGTAAACCTTTAAAGAGAAGCCTTCACTTCTTTCTTTTTCTTTTCTTTTTTTAAGGTTTTATTTATTTATTTGACAGAGAGAAAGAGAGAGAGAGAGAGAGAGCATGCACAAGCAGGGGGAGAGGCAGAGGGAGAAGCAGGCTCCCCGCTGCAGGGAGCCCGATGCAGGGCTCGATCCCAGGACCCCAGGATCATGACCTGAGCTGAAGGCAGACGCTTCACCAACTGAGCCACCCAGGCGCCCTGCCTTGAGAAGTTTTTTTTTTTTTTTTTTTAAAGATTTTATTTATTTATTTGACAGAGAGAGACATAGCAAGAGAGGGAACACAAGCAGGGGGAGAAGGAGGGGAGAAGCAGGCTTCCCCGCGGAGCAGGGAGCCCGATGCGGGGCTCGATCCCAGGACCCTGGGATCACGACCTGAGCCGAAGGCAGACGCTTAACGACTGAGCCACCCAGGCGCCCCCTGCCTTGAGAAGTTTTAATTGACTTTGAAAAGTTGCTTGTCTTAGGATTCCACTCTTGGATATTCCAATGTCTACTTTGGGTTTGTGCTTTGTAAATCTTACTGTAGATCTTAATGATTTTTAAAGAAGAGTTTTTCATTGATAGGTTTTTTGTTATAATTTACAGTTAATTAATTAATGGCAGTTATTCTGAGTACTTCTCAAATGATGTACTCATTTCATTTGTATAGGATTTTTGATGAGGTGGACATTGCTAAAGCTTGAATGGTTAAAAGTTTTAAAACTTTCTTTGTCTTTTAATTTATTTGGAAATCTCTGAACAGTTATTTAATAAAAACACGTATATACACATTGATTGAGGAGCAGTGACTAGTTCCAGGTTTGATCCTTACAGATGTCTGTTTTGTTTTCTGAACAACACTTGTGGCTCACAGCTCACTTCATTAACCTCTCATTATTTCCATCTATGCTTGATTTCTTAAACATCAGCTTTTTTTCTGCTTGCTGCTTATATGCTTGGCCTGCATTATATCCTTCATGGTTTAACAGAGATATGCGATGGTAACAAAAATACTCCCTTTATACAAAGTGGGTAGATTTAAAACTTTTCTTACTGGCGTAATCTTGGCTGAAACAGCGATCCACATATGGTTGTGAAAAGGCTAAAATTCCACATGGAGGAAGGAGGTAAATAAGAAGAAAAATCAGTGAAGTATTACTTAAGTGAGCAAATGTATCTAGTATGGTCTGGTGTAAGAACTGACCAAGGCCAGTGCTGAGCAGGTAAGCTGTATTTTTGAGAGTGCTTGCGAGGCCCATGTGGTATCTTGAAACCGGAAAAGGGTGAGGGAGGAAGAGAAAGAAAGAGTAAGCTTGGAAGTTATTTACCTGTCAATTTTTATGCCTGAGACAGTTAAATAGATAGCTTAAACATCTAATAGGAAGAAAGGAATGGGGGGAGCTGTAAATGCTGCTTCTGAGTAATGGGGGGCAGAGCTAAACATGAGACAGGAGGGACTAGAAGGAAGATGGTATCGTCAAAGAGTTCTTCACGGGACTCTGTTACCACAGCCAGAATGTCTTCATGATGGAAGTGAATATTCCCTAAACTAGGGAGCCTATCAGAATTTTTATTTAGCAGTCGGATGATGGGAAGAATAAACCCTGGGAGCATAGCTGGCTGAGTTGTGCCAGAATAAAGGAGGCAATGACTTGTTTCTTGTGAAAGGAGCACAGAGCTGATTCTTGGCCTCTGTGCTGTCAGATCTGATCTTGAGAAAGTCATTTCACCCTGATAGACAACAGTCCATCATTCTCAGCTTCTTCTCCCTCGCGAGAGGCTATTAGGACAGAGCTGTAGGAATGTACTGTGTGTTAGGAACCCAAGTGTCCCAGAGATTCATGGTGTTGGTAAAATGGGGAGGCAGCAGAGACTCTATAGAGCTTAATATTCTGGCTTTTTCTCAGTGATGAAGATGGATTATGGGCTGCACCATTTGGCCAGGGCCAGAGTTCCCCACAACCTTCCACACTAGGACCCCTCGCAGGCTCCCTTGCGCCTGCTGAGGGGGTTATGAGTTTTACCTGTGCAGGCTGGACTTGGGCTGCTGTCCCAATTCTGGACAAGCTTGGAGATTACACTCCAGCCTCAACTTTTTTTATTTATTTTTTATTTTTTTAATTTTTTTAAAGATTTTATTTATTTATTTGACAGCGAGAGACACAGAGAGAGAGACACAAGCAGGGGGAGTGGAAGAGGGAGAAGCAGGCTTCCCGCCAAGCAGGGAGCCCAATGTGGGGCCCGATCCCAGGACCCTGGGATCATGACCTGAGCCGTAGGCAGACGCTTAACGACTGAGCCACCCAGGCGCCCCTCAACTTTTTTTTTTTTAATTCCAGCCTCAGTATTGTCATTTCTTACCATTCACATTGTCGAAAAAATTTCAGTGTCTGAGCATTTTTCTAGAGGCACCCTGTAATGGTGGCCAAGGGCTTATAGAGGTTGTGTGGTCCTGTTAGCTTATCTTCCTGTCCTTATCTTCAGTCTCGGTCAGAGTGTTGTTTTAGCTTCCAATCTTCTAGTTCCCAGAAGAGGAAGTTTCTACTACTTCTGCATTTCTTCTCCTTGACCTTTGACATAAATCTAGAGTATCCAGAAACCTTTGGCATTTTTCTGTTTTCTTTCTTCTGACTTTGTGAGAACAATTCTGTGTGTACGTGAATTTTTTTTTTCTGGAAAGAGAGTCCATACACTTTCCTCAGACTTTCCTAGGGCTCCGTAACCCCAAAATGTTAAGACCCACAGATCTCAAGTAAGCTTCTTATTTTCTGATTAACGCTGTGGGGTATTCTCTCTCTGCAGTCTTATTACTAATTCCTTATCAGTAATATATATCCATCTCACCTTTACTATTTTGTATTCTCTTGCTGACCTTTCTGATCTCAGGTCATTCTTCCTTAATTTTTTAAAATTATTATTATTTTAAAAAATTATTTTTTTTTTCTTAGGGAGAGAGGGGGTGGGGCAAAGGGAGAAGGAGAGGGAGAGAGAGAATCTTAAGCAGGCTCCATGCCCAGCCTGGAGCCTGATGGGGGGCTTGATCTCACCACACTGAGATTATGACCTGAGCCGAAATCAAGTCAGACACTTAACCGACGAACCACCCAGGTGCCCCACTCTTCCTTAATTTTTTAAAAGCTCTATAATTTGCCACAACCAAGCTTCCTGGATTTCATCACTCTACCTGTGACTTAGCTGAATGTATCATTCCCTTCCACTAGCCACATTCAGGGCTTTCTAATTCATATTTGCATTAAAAAATATCCACATACACATTTTATTATAGCAGCCCCCTGACTAGATTATTTTTTGGTAGAGTAGGATATTTTTTCAGTATGTAAATGTGGTTCTTCTCTACCTTTAAGAAAGTCTTCCTCTATTTCCTTCACCAAAATTATGTCTAATAAATACATCAGAATCATGTAGTTATAGCATGCTAGTTGTTGATATGGGCAATCATCTTAGGGGCAAGTACAACCATTTCCCCTCTTAAAATCAGTTTTAATTATCTCCTGAGTAAATAAAAAAGTACCTGGTGAAACTTGTCTTTGAGTGATTATGCTCTTTACGATGTTTCATGATTCTAAGCATGACCCTCTTCCTAGTCAGATCACCTTTACTGTGTGTCTAGGAACATTCCAAATTGGTTTTCCAGATCATATCACTTTTTTCCTATCTGCTTATTCTATCCCTAGCGACTTGATGTCAGGTGCTGGTTCATTAGTAGACATTACTGTGCATGTCACACAGCCAGATGGCACCACATTTTTGGCTCCTTCTGATGAATCTCTTTCTAGTTGGCTGGCAAATTAAATCTGTTCATTGAGACGGGTATGTGTGTGTGTATGGGTTTATTTATATGTGTGTTACTGGCAGAGGATGGGGCAGAAGCAAAAGTTGGGCTGATTAAATACAATCATCTCTCTATTTTCCTTATTTTTCCTTTTTCATGTTCAAAATACAAAAGTATTTTGTAGCAAGTGGATCATGGGCTTTATTATTCAGTTTTTATGCCTTTCAGTCAGTTATTTGTTAGCTTTTGGGTCTGTATGTTTAGCATTTTATTATTGGAATAATAAGAAACAATATTTGTATTTACATAGCCATTCCCCATATTGTAAAGCCCTGTGACCACAGTGACAATATAAGTTAGCTTGCATAAAGTATCTAGGGTAAATAGTGGGTATTTACTATATGCCAGGCAATGTTTTGGGCCCTTTTTTAATTCTTACAACACTATAAGGTAGTTGCTATTATTATCTCTATCTTACAGATGAGGTAATAAATGCAGAGAGGTTAAGTAACTTGTTTAAGATCACACATCTAAAAGTAACTATTATTTAGAATAGGTTAAGTTTTGGGGGGCCCGGGTAGCTCAGTCAGTTAAGCATCTGACTCTTGGTTTTTGCTCAGGTCATGATCTCGGGGTCGCGGGATGGAGCCCTGCATCGTGCTTTGGGCTCAGCAGGGAGTCTGCTTGAGAGTCTCTCTCTGCCACTCCCCACCCTGCCCCCTGCATTCGCTTGCTCTCTGTTTCTCAAATAAATAATCTAAAAAAAAAATAGGTTAAGCTTTGGTACAGTAATAGACAACCCTCAAATTTGAGAGGCTCAACACAGCAAAGACTTACTTTTCACTCATGATGCATGGCCAACGTGGGGTCCCAGGGGGCTCTCCTCATTGTAGTTACTGAGAGACCCAAGCTGACAAAGGCTCTGTCTAAACTCATACTTTTAGGAAAGGAACGGGGAGTCGAGCTCTGGCTCTTAAAATTACCTGAAGTGACACATTTTACTTCTGCTCGCATCTCATTGTCCAAACCAAGTCACTCGGCCATGACTCCATTTAAAGGAGGTAGGGAAGTGCAGGCCTGCCATGTGCCCAGAGGGAGAAGAGAATTGGAGTGTTTGTGAACAGCCCTAAAACAATGATCACAGTGATGGAGCCAGGACTGGAAACCAGGCAGCCAGGCTGTAGAGGCTGTTACATTACTATAGCACAGTGACTATAACTGTAAGAAAATACACGACAGCTATCCCGAGGCATATATTGTCTAGAATACTTTTGTCACTTAGGATGCAGAGGAAATGTCATTGAAAGAAATTAAGTAAACTTTGGATAATATGCTCGTTATTATATGATTTATAATTATTAATACGACATGCTAGTATATGAGATGTAGTATAGCATAATAGGTGAGAACATGGATTCTGAGTTAGGCTGCTTGGATTACGGTGACAGCTCTGTCAGATTACCTGTGTGACGTTGGGCAAGTTGCTTAACCTCTCTGTTTAATTGCTTCATATTTAAATGGGAAAAGTAGTAGCACCTATCATACAGAGTTATTGTATCATTGAAAGGGATTTTTAAAATTGCTTGTGTGTGTGGTGCTGTTAGAATAGTAAGTATGAAATACATAATAAATGTTGAATAGATGCTACCTACAGTTTTTTATGATTTTTGTCATGCTACAGAGTAAACGGCATCTCTAAAAACTTAACTATAAACAAAATAGTTTAATGACTAGGTTCGTCTGTAAGGATATCACTGTGTTATGTAAGCCAGATTATCATAGTGCTTGGGTACTGTTTAATGTTTAAATGTTTTCATTTGTATTCTTCAAGAATTAGAGCAGTGTTGTACTAAGTCTTATTTCCACAGTAGGATTATAGGTGGAATCCTGTTTTAAGAATATCAGCATAAAAGAATTTGTTGATTTGATTATTAAAAATATCTGTGCCCAGCAAACCTAATACGTTTGGCAAGATCTGGAGACATTTGTCATATTGGACTGCGGGAGATGCCAATCTAGTGTCTCAAGGCCAAAGATCCTGATAAACATCCTACAGCGCACAAGACAGCCACCCTCTCCAACCAAGAATTATCAGACCCAAATGTCAAAAGTGGCAAGGTTGAAAAACCCTGACCTGAAAACAGAAATCAATATACCATGGATTGCTGTAAGTAGAAAGAATCCTTAGGAGTGTAGGTAGATTCCTGTTGTGGTAAATACCATTGTAATGACCTACTGGAAATAGTATGAGGCTATTTCCAAACATTGCCAAGCAGCTCATTCTAGCAAAGGTGTGCTGTGAGGTATAGCAATTTCTATTAAATGAGAAGTCTAGTCTTAGAAATGTGTTAATTTATCCCCATGAAAGGAGCTATTAGGATATCTCTGTATAGATGTAAAAAGTGTTCTTCACCAAAAGTGATATTCTTTAACTACCATGGCAGTATATTTGAAGAGTTTTGTGTTGATTTGCTTCCTGGGAGAACTGGAAGACTGTGGTACTTGATCTGAAATTATATTCTAGATCAGGGTGTCTCAGCTTTGAACCATGGACATTTTGGGCTAGATAATCCTTTTTTGTGAGGGTTTGTTTGTAGGATATTTAGCAGCATCCCTGAAATCTACCCATTAGATGCCAGTAGCAAAATCCTCCCTATCCCCTTCATCTGACAAGTAGGGACAATGAAAAATTTGGCATTGCCAGATATTCCCTGGTGGGATGCACCCAATGAAGAACCTCTGTTCTAGAGTAATTGGGGCAAGGACATTGCTTTCTCAGAAGTGTTCAGGTTGACTAGATGGACAGATTTAGAAGAGTGAGGTAGGAATGGGAAAAAACAAAAACAAAACAACCCACAAACCAGGAATACTTTTCAGCTTTAGGAATATATAGAGAATCAGAATGATAGTTGGAGAAGATTTCAGAGTACAGGATGGGGAGAGGCAGATGGTAACTAGCAGGGACAGAAGATGTTTTATAGTGGCTCTGGGGCAGGGGTCAAAATAGAGAAATCGAAGGGGAAGGAAAACCCTCAGACTTACCTAAAAGCTAGATTTTCAATTACATCCCTTAATGAAATGTCAGCTTGTAAGGGCAGAGCTGACAAGTATGAAAGAGTAATGCTTCTGCGAAATAATGGGGTAGAGGGAGGTGGTTTGCTGATTAAGTTGCTCATTATCTGGAGGCTGTGAAGAAAATCAGTCAGTGAATTATGGTGGTGAAATATAACTTTTATTTTTCCAGAAGCCAAACCACTCACCCCCACAAAAGAACCTAAAGTAACCAGGTTTGTTTTTCATGACTTACAGTGACAGTTCTTGTTTATCAACGAGTTGATGCAGTAAAATATAATGCAGTGAGTTAATAGATTTAAAGCATTTAGAAGAGTACCTGTCCCATGGTAACCTTTTCATACTGTTATCATCAGCTGTTCAAATGAAGACCATGAATCATCCTATTCAATATGGTTTTAATTTTAAATTATTTTATTATAATAATGCTTTGAAAATTGGTAATTCTTCTGTGATATATAGCCTATGTGTTAACCTTACAGAAAATCAGAATAGTAAATTAGCCAGAACATCCCATTTACCAACTATTCTGAGGAAACCAGCCTTTTGTTATTATAATCTGCTGCCTTTTAAGACTTAATATTTACAACCAGGCAGTTTTCACCTTTGATCAGAGTTGTGGATTATATGATATTCAGAGTTTATGGATTCAACTAAAGCCCTGCTTAATTGTTTGATGGGCATGAACCTTATTTGGGGGTTTGTGCACATCACTGAAGAAGGGTAAAAAATATCTAGTGGTAGCCAATTTTCAGGACTAAAGTGCAGTTTATAAAAATTTACTGAATCAACTTCTTTTTTACAGCTCTGGTGTGTGTACTATGCAGTTTCATTCAGAAAGTATCGGATTAGTCAACTCCAGTTCATTTGCCCCAGCTAAACCAGGTTGACTATAACTCTGTGATATAACCAAAGTTTGCCTTTTAATTTCACGGGGTTGAGGAGAGAGGTTCAGTGGAATGAGAAGACCTGGATTCCAGGAGCCTCTTAGCTGTTATTTTATCATCATTATGTGACCTTGGGCAAGCCTTTTGATCTTCGTGAAGCTGTTTCCAACATTAAATATGGGAGTAATAAAGCCCACTCCCCACAAAGTTTTTGTAAGAGTGTTCTAATTTTGAAGGCACTGGGAAAATCATGAAGCCTGTTGACTCGGTCTACCTATTTTTTTTTTTTCTAGTTTCTACTTCTATTATTTTATTCTCCACATTGCCACAGTGATCTTTCCCGACTGTGGATCTGAACCCCTGTTTACCTGTTTAAATCGCTTCAGAGCCCTCTATTGTACAGAGAATACAGTCCAGAACTGTTAGCACAGTCTAAAAGAGCCTGTTGGGTTTCACATCCACTTACTCTCACCTCATAGGGCCTCACTAGAGCCCTCACTGGCTCTCCGGGATATAAACCACTCTAAGCAGTTCTTGCACGTCTGCCTTTGTGCAAGCCATCCTTCTACCTGCAATGCCTTTCCTCCCTTTTTTCCCCTGATAGCTCCCGTGGCCTAGCACTCTCACCCCTCCACAAGGATGTCAGGCCCTTCTTTTTGCCCATACTATGCTGTAGATATATTTCCATTCTGGAATTTTTTAAACTGTTGAAATCCTTTTGTTCACTTTTCTTCTAGACTAACAAGTTTTTAAAGACAGGACCTGATACTAATATATCTTTATATTTCTAATGTCTGAAATAGTGCTCAACATGTAGTAGATATTTATATATGCTTGAAAGAATCAATCATCGAAGAGAGATGGTTCAGGCAGAAGTAGAAAAAGGCATTGGTTGTTCAGGACTCTGATGGGAACAGTAATGGATAGTTGGTGGTTACAGAGAGTTGGCAGAGGCGCAAGTATCCTGTCACAGCTTTGGGCAAAAACTAATGTTGGCGATTTAGATAGAATCTTGAGAAATTTGTTTTCCTTTTTATTTATGAATAACAAATTTAGGGCAACAGACATGGTCATATAGAGTGTAGTAAAAACAACAGTAATAGAGTAACAAGACCTATTCGTTGAGTGCCACGTGCCAGTGCTGTTCTAACTGCTTGGCATATTTTAACTCAGTTAATTCTCAAAACAGCCCCACGAGATAGGTGTCGTTACCCTCTCCCTTACATAAATGAAGCAGGGTGGGCACAGAGAGAGTAAGGAAGCCTGGGGCCCACAGCTGCTGTGAGGCAGAACGGGATCTCATCCCAAGCCCCAGAGCGTGTGGTCTTCATGCTGTATCTTATCATCCCACAGGATCAGGACACTCAATGATCAAAGACATTGTTTTTCAACTATTGAGCCTCGTGTATTGTAGATCCCATTTTTATAGAATTTTAAAAAAGGGGAGTCGGTAATATTTGAGTAGTTAATACTTAACATTTTAAGATTAAAGTTGAAATTTTATTTTAGATTGAAATAATTCTAAAATTTTATTGAAAAACAAGGTGAAAACCATTTGGAAGAAATTTCCTATCCCTTTAAAATTAACCCCAATTTATTTTAATTTTTTATTAACTCAGTGAATGAAGGAAAAAAACCTTTGAAGTGCCTTTTATGAATCTGTTGCGTATATGGAGTGGATGGAACATCCGTGGGTCTATTTGAGGGCCAGCATTTTGAAGGAGATACATTTTGACTATTTATAAACATGGTATGGTCTGTTTAGACTTGGATCATTTAAAGTCATGTTGAGTTAAACATTATTTTTTTTAAATGACCCATCCATATAAATACAATTAGAGACTGCAATACATTTGTGTTGTTTCAAGTAAATCTTAATCATAGTTGCAATTTGGCATTGATTCTACATTTAATATTTATACATATATTTCATAAACTCTCATGAGCTAAACTGGGGTTGGTTTTGTTCCCAGTTGTGTTGAGAATGCTCTGAGTGCTCAGTAAGCAATATTCTATGGAGATACTCTCTACATCAGTATTGTCTTCTCACTTTCCTGCCTCAGCCCAGGATATTTATAGCAGTGTTACGAAAACTTTCTGAAAGCATGTTGAACAAAGTTAGATGTTTCAGTGTTTTGGGACTTAAGAGTTTTAAAAAGTTAATGTGCATTGTGACCCTCCCAAAGGGGGGCCATGGCATACAAACTTTTCTAAATACATATACAAAATATATATGATCACAGAATAGGGTTTTTTGTTTTGTTTTGTTTTTTAGAGGTATACTGATTTACATTACCAAGTGTTCATGTAACACAGTTTGGGCAACAAAAAAGTCATGTATTTTAGAATAGACTATTACTATTTAAATTGCTGTTTTGAAGATTCAGAAATTGTTCCCTTGATCCTCATCTAAAGAAAGTGGCTATGTTATATACCTGAAACTGGTATAACATTGTATGTCAACTGTGCTTCAATAATAAAAATTTTTTAAAATGTGGCCAACAGAAGTATTAGAGAATTGATTTGAATGTGACAAAAGAACCATTCTTAATTAAATTCAAATACTTTAACCATTTTATGTAAGTCTCTTCACTTAATAGAATTGTAAAGATGAGTCCATTTTCCCACAACTAAAGTTGGAATTAAAATGTCATGATTTATTTTTATTGGAAAGCACTGACAGTTGAGAAGGAGTTCAGATATCTTTGGTTAACTGAATGGAGACCTTGAGAATTTCTGGAAAAACTCACTCTTTTGAGATAAAGTAAAATTAACTTAACAGAAATGTAGCCATAGGTCAACATAGAATGAATTACAACTATGGACAGGAGCCTTAGGACCTTTTCTAGAATAAGCCTAAAATGAGATCATAGTAGATACTAAACTTTGTGAACCTAAAAGAGTTATTTGTTGGGATTATTGTGCTTTTGCTATCCTATTTTTTAATCAAAGTAAGGTATTTTCTGGTTTACACTCTTTAAACCATCTGTTATTTCTTTCAAGAACATTCTTTTTTTAATAAAATTTTAACAGTACAAAGCTGTAGATGTTTTAGAACTATTTAGCAGAGTTAGCCTAGAATTCATAAAGTAGAACAGAGAAATCTAAAGAATTTTGTGTGTGTTGTGGATATGGTGTATGTCTGTGTGTCTGTATAAAAAGGTAAAATAGTATGTGTATTAATGGATGATTACAAATTGTGGCAGGCAGGATAATGCCCCTCTCCCCCAAAGATGTCCACATCCTAATCCTTAGAACCTGTGAATATGTCCTACTTGGCAAAGGGGAGTTAAGATGGTTAATCAGCTGACTTTGAGATGAGAAGATCCTAGATTATCCAGATGGGTCCAATGTAATCACAAGGGCCTTTAGAAGAGGGAGAGGGAAGCAGAGTTAATGCTAGGTGAGAAAGACTCAATGCTCTGCTGCTGGCTTGGAAGATGGAAGAAGGGCCTGTGAGCCAAAGAATGCAGGCAACCTCTATAAAGCTGGGAAAGGCAAGAAAATGGATTCTTCCCTGAGGCCTCCGGGAAGGAATGGAGTCCTGCCGACACCTTGATTTTAGCCCAGTGAGACCCATTTTAGACTTTGGACCTCCAGAACTGTAACTTAATAAATTTGTGTTATTTTAGTCCATGAGGTTTGCAGTAATTTGTTACAGCAAACATAGGAAGCTAATGCATATGTATACTGTAATCTGTTTGGGTGGCTCCCTGTGTTTGAAGACCACTTGATTTTATAGCCTGTATTTTCTAGGGCAGAGTTTTAGAAGATACACATTTAGTGTATATATGTATTCAATGACAAAGTGCTTACTGCTCAGGGAAACAGTTTGAAAAGTAGAGTAGTGAAACAACTTATTGAAGATTAAAATTGGAATGCATTATGTTACTTTTATAGGAAATAAAATCTTTAATAAACTTCACATCAGGCATTTGGGATTCAAAATCACTTTATGACTCCAGAATTTTTGGAGTTCCCTTCATTTACTCTTGTGGCATTATTTTTTCAAATTTTTCCTTAAGAATTTTCTGAGATGAGGTATTTGGGGATGCAATTAGATTCTGCTCAAGTATCCAGAGACAGTATGTTTCCAGTGGGAGATTGTATGGTAGCCATCCCATTGCCCTTTGACATACTTCTTAAAGGTGGCTGGGTTTATCTTGGTGGCATGTTCTGCTTCCTGGGGATATGGTCTCCCTACTCTTAAGTTGTTTCCAGTTCACTGGTGGAGAAAGGCACACGAAGAGAGTAATTATAGATTAATATGGCAGTATAGTAAAATAAATAATGCATGGATGTTATGGAACACCCAGGGATCCCAGCTACCCCTGCCAAATGTTGTTTCAGAATATAAAATGCTAATTCAGATTTAGGAAGAAACATGCTGCTCTGGGCTCCATTACAAGTTGTAGAGCCTAAATTCCAACTTGACACCTGACACCTGTTAAGAAAACCACATACTTTTGTAGCCATGGATGATCTCCATGAATCATTTTGCTGTGTACCTATCAGTGAAAGATGAAATATTTGGTGACAGATACAGTTTTTTCGACAGGAACATTTTAAAAATATGTGAAATAGGGAGTAGTTTGTTTATCATCTGCCGTGTCAGATCTTTTTAGTGTTTAATAAATAAAGAGTTCTTTGAAAATAGGTTATTGATTGATGATACAGTCTAGTGAATTTTTAATTTTTTCCTATTGTTATTTTGTAATTGGAATTAACTGAACTCTCAATTCATTTTTTATGTGTTTATAAAACTAGTTTGGTAATTGAGGTAGTACAACTTGGGTTTAGAATTGGGGTAATTAATGCTGTTTTAACTCATTCAGGATGTCACCCATTCATAGTTATTATAAGACTTTAGCTTCACTGGTAATTTTGGCAAAATGTATAAAATATATTTACAAAGATACATTTTCATTATCTCCAGAAGTTTCCTATAAAATTGATGGTACATCATGGCCAATTACTTAAAAAGCTCCTGATCTAAGGACAGTTGCTTCTGGCTTGTGCTTTTTCTGTACTTTCATTTTTGGGGGGAGGGGTAGTTAAATGAGGTTAGCATGAGCTATGGTTGATTATCTCATTAATTACTTAGCTTATCTTTGTATTCTATTCTTTCCTGCTCCTTTTTTAATCAAGCTCTATCAGATTTTTTCTCATTATACCACTCTATATATTTTGCTTTTCAATGTTATGGAATGGTGGTATTATGGTGACTGGGAAAAAAACTTGATGTATAGACACAACTATAGTAAAAAGAATTTTTTTGATTTATGAATTTGAAACTGGATTGTAAATGTCAAGTGATTGAGAAAGACAAACCAAGTAGGAGTTTAAATGAATTTCAGAAACAAAATATCCTGTTTTATATATAGCATGCTAAGCGTTGTCTGGAAGGTTATTCTTCATTCATTTACCAAAGATACTTAACCACCCACCTCTTTCATTCATGTCAGGTACACTAAACAAAAGAGACAAACTGTGAGTCACAACATTTGGTTGTTCTGGTGTCACGACATTAACTAGAATAGTGGCATTAGTCAGAATATTGATTCTTTTAGAGTGATTATTGGAAGTGTGGTGCTATCTGTAGCTTTATTCCTTGTCTCATGAGTCACCTCAGAGTTTCACATACTGTTAACGCCAGTCTGTTACGTGCAGAGGGGCTGTCAGCAACATGGCGGCCACCATGGGTCACAGGCCTGACCGTTTTCCCTTGTTTGCCGAGGAAGAACTGTCCCTTCTCTCCAAGGCTGCCTCTCTGCCCACCTCTTCTGTTATCTTGTTCCTTAGTAGATGGTGTCATCCTGCAATTTTAGTCTCTCCCTTTGCACTGGAATTCTTCTCTTTAAGCTCCTTAACTTAATTCTAAGACACATACACACACGTGCACTCACACAATCTCCTCTCAACTCTGCTCAAGCTACCACCCCTCTTATGTCCTTCCTTTTATAACCACACCTTGACAAATAGTGTACTCTCATCTATGTTTCCTAGACTGACTCACTTTCGTTAGCACTTTGCAGTCACTTTCTCTCTCTCTCGTTGAAACTGCACTCTTGGCAGTTCCTGACTCTTCTTAGTCACAAAACCCTTTGGCTTTTTCTCAGTCTTTATCCCCCCTTTACATCCGTGCATTCGACCTTCTTGTACACAGCTGCGTTCTTGAAACTGCATCTTCCTTTTCTCTCATCACCACATTCTGTACCCATGGTTTTCTCTGCCGACCTTCCCTCTGGTGGTGGTGCTGTTTCAGACTTGGTGACTTTAGTGGTCACCATCTTGCTGATGACTCCCAAATAGTGATCTCCAGTCCTAACTGGTGCTTGAGCTCTGGTCCCACATAGTCAGCTGACTTTCCTACTTGTGAGCTGGTCAGCACTCAAACCCAATATATCTGAAGCTGATGCTGGACATAACTCCTTTTCTTCTGAAACCCTCTCCTCTTTCTCCATGATGCCCAGCTTTATTCATGGCCCTGTCATCCCTCTGTCACCCAGCGTGAAATCTGAGGGTCAGCCAGTCATTAACTATCACTGCCTTTGTCTCTGTGATGTCTTTTGGATTCACCAGTGCAGAGCCTGCTCCCTTTACCCCTAAGGATGCTGGAACTGGCCTCACTCTCTGACTGGTCTCCTTCTTTTCAGTTTCTCCTTTCCCATTTAGTCTGTACACTGCTATTGGATTACTCTGTGGAAAGCATGGAGCGCTTCTTCGGCACTCTATTGCCTACAGAATGAGACTACATATCTTGGGCTAGCTCTCTAGGTCCTCAATGATCTCGTCTCAGTTTCCCACTCCAACCTCATCTTTGACTTCCCCTCTTCAGTATTCTGCTTCAACTGGGTGAAGCCACATCAGGCAGATTCTGATGGCTCTGTCAACAAAGTGCTTGCTACTTTTTGGCATCTCCATGATAATGACCCCAGTCCAAGCTGTCATAATCTCCTGGATGACTGTAGTAGGCTTGTACCTGGTTACCATGGAGCTACTTTGGTCTCCTAGACTCACTTTTTTATACAGTAGACAAAGACATCTTTTCAAGATGAAATTCAGATCACAGCTCTATAAAAAGAGACGACATGCTATTTCCTATGTTCCCAACTCTCTAGTGGCTTCTCACTTACACTCAACAAAATCTTATCAACTATTTGTGATAACAGAGCCACGTAGGATCTGGCTCAGTGGTTCTCAGTGGCAGATACTGTCACCTATAGGAGTGTTTAGAAATAAGTGATGGTTTCTTCTATCGTTACAAGGATGGTGCTATTGGCATTCGGTGCCTCAAGGACCATGATGCTGAATGGAAACAAGACCACATTATCCTGTCCCAAATGACAATAGTGCTCTTATTGAGAAATACTCATTCTCACCTCACTTACCTTTCCAGAAGTATTTCCTACCTTTTCTCTGCTTCATTTATTCTACTTTAGACACACGGGTCTTCTTGCTAGTCTTAGATAATGCCAAAGTGTTCTGCCTCAGGGCCTTTGCACATGCTTTCCCCACATCTTTCCTCTGTTTGAATCATTTATTTTCTCACTTGATTCAGGTCTTTGTTCACATACCACCTCATTGATGACCCGTATAGAAATCCCCCTAAGTCACTGTGCCCTTACCCTGATTTATTTTTCTTCTTTATACTTACCACTATCTGACATTAAGTTTTATATTATTTGTGGATCTGTTTGTTCATCTCCTCCACTGGAAAGTAAGGTCCATGAGAGCAGTCTTATTTACAGTGCATCCTCAGCACCTGGAATAGTGCCTGTGACTGTGTAGTGTTCAGTAAACATTTGTGGACAGTGATTTTTAGATATGAATCACTTTAGGATATGGAGTAGAATAAGTTTGAGATACAGATTGACAGAATGAGCAGATATTATACACTTGCCAGCCTCATGCTGGGGTGTCTCCTCTTTGCTCACCTATTTAGAGTATATTTTATTTGTATCTCCGATCCCTACCCATCCTTGGAGGGTCTGTTTCATCTGTCATCTCTTTCATGATCCCTTCTCTGATCTTGCCAGCTCCTCAGAACTCTAGTAGAACTTTATAGCTCTTATTATGTGTGCTGATTTCTGTTATTTGTTTATGTTTCTGTGTCCCTTGCTTGTCCATGCTCAGTGTCCATTTCAACCTACACTCCCTGTGTGCTGAGCACAGCACCTTGCAATGGGTGTCTGTTATCCATCAGTTGAATAGGTGTCCTTTTGTGTCTGCCTGGGAGAAAGGGCCTCCCTTGACATTTTATGCCTGGACAGCCCTGGAGCAATGCCATAAGGGAGTCTGCATGTTGGAGGACTGACACCACTTGGGAAGAAAAGTGGAGGCAGTATCGTGTGTGCTTCATCTTTGTGAAGAGCTGCAGCTGGGCAAACCGCGTGAGGCATGACACTGCACCTCTCAAAAACTCACAGGAGTATAGGGATGCTGTACACACAGGCTTCATAGTCCGCTCAGAGCTTTCCATTTGAGGCAAAATTTTCTCGGCTGAACTCCTGTATTAGAGGTATGGTAGGGATCAGGACAGAGTATGGGGAATAAACATGTTCTATAAAAGTTAAGTGTCACAAAGTAGAGAGTTGTTAATGTGAGTTCTTTCTCACTTTTAGTTATGAAATGCATTTTAGAAGGTGAAAGATTAACAAGGGAAGCAATAAACTGACTGAAATGTGTCCTCAGATTACGATTCCACTTTTATTGAGGCAGAGTTTGTTATTATTTTGTTACGGTATTTATCTAGCAATGTGGTTAATTTAGAGTTAAAGTCTATTATCTTAAATCCCTGTTAGGAAGGTGTCAAAATGTACAGAACAGCCAATGATTTATAATTTATTAATTGCAACATTGCTGACTTTGCAGTATAGTATGTTTTGCCGTGGGAAGAAAATAAGTCAACCTTAAAAAAACAAGCAAATGGATTGAATATATATTATTATCACATAGTAGACATTTACACTTGATAATATTACAAGGAAAAATTAGTAGTATTTTTTCAGTGGATGAGGGGAGAATGCTTACTTTATTTTTTTTTAAAGATTTATTGAGAGTGAGAGTCGGGGGAGGGGCAGAGGGAGGAGAGAAGCAGACTCCCCACTGAGCGTGGAGCCCGACAAGGGGCTTGATCCCACCCTGAGATCATGATCTGAGCCAAAATCAAGAGTCGGATTCTCAACCAACTGAGCCAACCAGGTGCCCTGGAAGGCTTACTTTTATTTATTTTTATTTTTATTTTTATTTTTATTTTTTTAAAGATTTTATTTATTTATTTGACAGAGACACAGCGAGAGAGAGAGCACAAGCAGGGGGAGTGGGAGAGGGAGAAGCAGGCTTCCCGCCGAGCAGGGAGCCCGATGCGGGGCTCGATCCCAGGACCCTGGGATCATGACCTGAGCTGAAGGCAGACGCTTAATGACTGAGCCACCCAGGCGCCCCAAGGCTTACTTTTAGAAGGATGAATTATGTAGCCCATGTAGCCATGGCAAAGGTTTTAGCCTAATGCATGTATCTGATTGAACCCTGTTCTCCCAGTGTTCATGTTTTCTAAATTTTCCCAGAACAGAGTTGTTAGTATAGCTGATTATGGTAAATCTTAAGTTATACACTGTTTTTCTTTGATGGAGATCAAAGTAGCAATTTGGGCAATTTTTGAGTTTTATTTTTGTGGAAACTAGTTCTTGAAAGTGCTTCCAAATCTGTGTCTGCAGGATGGAGACTCAGCTGGCTGACTGTCTATCACACTTTGTAGGAAAGACCTGGTATTTTTGAATTTCAGATGCTTCTCAGAGTTCTGTTTATAAACATTGTCAGAAGCAGAGAGTGTAAGGAATCTTCCACTTGAAAGAAAAATGACAAAAAGAATAAAATCATTACTTCACTTGCCTGTGGTTTCATGCTCAGCCTCTCATCTTAATGCCATTGAGGATTACTCTTGCTCACTAGAGAGCACAGAATGATGTTGTGTCAGCAAACTGAAAACAGTATAAAATGTAGTGTGTGCCTCTCATTTCTGATTAACCACTTGAGACCTTTTGGTATTAAAGTTAAGTTGTGTTCAAACTATTTTGACATGTGATGTTCAAAGTACTTTTAACTGAACCAGAATTATTTGCCAAACTTCTGCCTTTAAGGCAGATTTTATCTGTGACTGACCTTCAGTCCCATTAATTTTAACAATAATCAAAACCTCTGCAATGACTTTGTTCTTGAAAATTATAAATACTAACCTCATAAAATGTATGGATTTGTAGATTCTCACTCCAGATTGCATTTTCATGTAATTTCAAGTTTCTCCGTGCCTTACTTACCAATAAATAACAGGAGGTTGTTAGTATATTCAAGCTTTGTGTTGCAAGATGGTGAACTCTAGGGAGTTGTGGGTCAGTTGTTTGATTGAGGAGTCCAGTGTAGTGAAAGCTAATCCCCCTGGAGCTGGGTGCCCAGGTGCCCAGGCTTCCGGAAGGTGGACAGGACTGCGGATTGCTAAAATTGCCAAAGGCAAGAAGATGGCTGCTCTTGGAACAAAGCAAGTTTCCCCATCCCAACATCTGCCCCACTCCTCAACACACCCTTGGCAAAATATGCTCTCTAAAAGTACTAGAGAAAGGGAAATTTATCCTGTGGAAGAGAGGATCAAACAGAAGTTCATTCGGTTCATTTATTTTTGACTGAGGAAAGCTAGTGTAAATATTTAATCATAGAACTTGTGAAATGACATGTATTTAAAATGAAATATATTCTTCATCAGTCTTCATGTGAAGAGTCAGCTAGCTGTGGACACCACTTGACGTTTCTCTTCCAGTTACAATTATAAGAAGTTCATAGGAAAGAAAGCAAATTATGTCAGTCTTAATTTCATTATTAAAACAGTAAAATTATGCAGTTTATAACACAAAACTATTTCCTGCATTACTTTTCTCTTAGTTATAAACAGGCCATGCAGTAGGGGGCATGCTGGTAGACAGATGATTCACTTTGGCTGATTTGAAGTAATTTTAGTATTTCTTTGAAGCATAAACCAAAAGTTTCTCCTTTCTCTTTTCTTCTTTCCTCCCTTCTGCCTTTCCCCTAAGTTAGATTACACAGGCTAACTTGAATTGATTGCATGGATGTTGGTTGTTAATAACAAACTGTCTATTCAAGGATCATTTTAGTCAGCCAAGACAAAATACAAATCTGGGAATAAGAAGTATAACATATAAGTGAATAAAATGATTTTACATGGGATGACAAGTAAACAATTGATTCTGATGATTGCTTGATAAGGAAAAATGGTAGAGGGGCACAAATGAAGAAATAGTCTCACCTTTAAAGTTTGTAGACCCCTGGTTCCACCAGCAGGAATGCATGAGCAGTGTTCTTGAGTTTGGGCTCTTTTGAGTAATCACAGCAGCGGTTTCCTGGCCCTTTAATAGGCCTAAAGGAAACAGAAAACAGAAGACAAAGAAGAACAAACACAAGCTGCCCCTTATACACATCCTTCAAATATTTGGTAAGGGATTTCGGAGGAGAGTACATTAGTTTTTTTTAGCAGACAATCTTTGGTAACATTGAAATAGTTTCTCTTAGGAAGAAAAACTTGAAAATAACGCAGTTGCTCCTTTATTTGACATTGGTTAGGAAATAAGGTGTTCTCAGGGATGAGTATTTAATCTAACTGGAGTTTATTATGTGAGATACCAGAACTCTTTTTCTTTTCTTGTAATTTTTATTAAATCTTTCCTTCCATACGTCAAGGGCTCCCTACATCGGCTGAACAAAGGCTACACGGTTTAGATTAACCCTTCCCTGAGGGTTTAGGATTACCGTTACACTTCTTGTTGAACTGTGACTCAACACAGTCCAGAGTCTGTTTCTTTGTCTTTTGTAGAGGTCAGGCTGTCAGTTACCACCTCTTCCATGTTGTTAGGCTTGCATCTGTCAGCTACTCCTTCTAATTTTTTCTGAGCTGAGAGATCAGACAACTAAGTTACTGTGAAGTCTCTGTTACATAGGGAAGGGTTATTAAGGAGTTTGAGTATAGAGGCTTTGTGATAAGTTGTATTCGGATGGGGTAATCATGCTTCTATGTTCAGTGGCTATATTTTAGAGGGTAGATCTGTCAAAAGTCCGACTTCCAAATAGTATAAATTACAATGTTTTTAAAGTACCTTGAAAGAACTCCTAATTACCTGAAGCAATATTTTACTTCTAGATGACCTTTACTTAACATTTTTTATTCATAGAAGCTTCCTTCAATAAATTAATTAATTCATATAGTTTTTAGGCACAACACTACCTACTTTGCAGACCTACAAATTTATTTCAATGTTAGCTTCAGCCAGCTATAACTAGGCAGTGAATGTGGCTCTGATTCTTAAATTATCAATAAATGACTGACTTTATCTGCATTTTATGTCATGGTGGTGTTCCCTTTTGGTCCTTGCTCTGCAGCCTTTCCTCCCTGTGTTGAGTGGCTAATCCCCCATACCCAGGCTCCTGGTCCCAGCTCCAAGGAAATGGGTAAAAGGAGTTTCAGTTCAGGCCAGAGACTTATATGGGGGGAGGGTGAAATATATTACTTAAATATTTTAGATAATAAAATGTATGCCCCCCTAAATGTGTGTGTATATGTATATATGTATGTTTGTGTATTTACACAGTTAAACATGGCTGTATTAAACTTGATTCTGATGCAAACCCTGTCTCCTGCTTATTCTTGCTATGGATAAATGCATTCACATTTGAATTACAGTTGACCTTTAAGCAACATGGGTTTGAACTGTGCAGGTCCACTTATATGTGAATTTTAAAAAAAATACAATACAGCACTGTAAATGTATTTTCTCTTCCTTATGATTTTCTTAATAGCATTTTTTTCTCTAGCTTACTTTATTGTAAAAATACAGTATATAATATGTATAACATACAAAATATGTGTTAGTTGACCATTTACATTATTGGTAAGGAATCTGGTCAAGAGTAGGCTATAAATAGTTAAGTTTCTGGGGAGTCAAAAGGTTAATGCAGATTTTCAACCGCACGGGGGTCACTGCCTTATTTCCCATGTTGTTCAAGAGTTAGCTGTAATTTCTTGTTGGAAGTTCAATCCATAGACTATTCTTTGTACAGTTGTGATTTAGAGGATCATAGGAAGTTTTTTAGGGAAATTGAAGAGACCGAATATTTTTGATCAGTGATGCTAGAAAACGTTTTTCCCAAAGTTTTGAAAATTTTCTTTTTATTATAGTAAAATACGTATAACAAAATTTACTATTTTAAAGTATACAGTTTTATGGCATTAAGTACATTTATACTGTTATATATCTGTCTACATAGCTTCTCATCTTCCCCAGCTGAAACTCTACACATGAAATAGTAACTCCTTATACCCTGTCCCCATGACCAGGCTGGTGTTTTATTCCTCACCATCAGGTTGCTCCTAATGTTCATCTCACTGCGATCTTGTGGCTTTTTCCTTTGTCTGGAACCCCTGGTTTAGTAAGCCCTCCAGGTTTGGACTTTGCCTTTTTGTCTCTAGTACTTCTTCCCCTTTCAACTACCACTGAGCTCTGGACAAATATCCTCGGCTTTTTTGCTGACTGACTTTGTCTGATTTTGTTAGCCATCTACCCTGATTTCCTGTTTCTCTGATTCACCACCTGGTAATAAACATTCCTGATGGAACGCCTGGGTGGCTCAGTTAGTTAAGCGGCTGGCTTTTGATTTCGGCTGAGGTCATGATTTCAGGGTCCTGGGGTTGAGCCCTGTGTCCCGCTCTAAGCTCAGCGTGGAGTCTGCTTGAGGATTCTCTCCCTCTTATGCTCCCCCACTCGCATGTGTGCACTCTCTCTCAAATAAATAAATAAATCTTCAAAAGACAGAACATTCCTAATGGCAACAGCTTTGTTGGATCATTTCTCTGTTGCCCAGCTGTTGGCTTTGGTGTTTTGCCTCATGGCTTCTAGACTTCCTCCCAGGTTGTTCTGTTCTTCCTACAACTGCCTTTACTTGCCTTGGTCCTGTCCAGCCTGCCCAACTCATAGTGGTTAACCAAGCCTTGCCTGACTGTTGTAAGAAACAATACAGGCAGATTTTAAATTCTAAAGTAGCCTTTTTTATTGAAGACTATTAGAAGTCTACTCTACAAGTACTAAATGGTACTTTACTTTAATATAATATGTAACATTGAAAAATGAAACACCAAATGAATTTTGTTTACCAAAAATGTAAATAGCAGGAAAATACTGAAGACTGTTAGCCAGCTTTCTAGAAATAATTATTTTTTTTTTTTTTAAGATTTTATTTATTTGCGAGAGAGACAATGAGAGACAGAGAGCATGAGAGGGAGGAAGGTCAGAGGGAGAAGCAGACTCCCTGCCGAGCAGGGAGCCCGATGCGGGACTCGATCCCGGGACTCCAGGATCATGACCTGAGCCGAAGGCAGTCGCTTAACCAACTGAGCCACCCAGGCGCCCCTAGAAATAATTATTGAGTTAGCAATTAATGGATAATACAAAAGGGATGGAAGAATAATTCCCATTAATAAATTTGACTACATGTTTAAGAAATCTGTATTAAATCAAGTTATAAAGATATTTTCCTATGTTTTTGTGTGTTGCTATTTATTGCTGTGTAACAAACTGTCACTCAATCTGATGTCTTAAAACAACAATTTATTATTATAATTCTTAGATTGGTTAGGCTTAACCGTGCCGTTGTTCTGTTCCATGTGCTATCTGCTGGGGTTACCTGACTGAGGCTGGAACATCCAAGATAGCTGCACCCTCAGCAGATGCTGCTTTGGCCTTTCTCTCTTTACATAGTCTCTCAGGCTAGTCTAGCTTCTTTTCATGGTGGCAGTGTGCCAGCATGGTTTTTATTTACTTTTTATTCTAATATTTTTTAAACTTTATTCCTAACTTAATTAGTTTACTGTTAACTCCTTTAAATAGTTAAATACACCTAAGTAATTAATTGTTATATATAGTTTATGCATGTGTGCGTGTGTTTATCTAGAAAGCTAGAGAATAGAATTTTTGCTTAGAATAAGTGGGCAGTTACACTGTTTTGCCCATGTAGATATAATTTTCAAATGAATTTCCCTCATGAGCTATTTCTAAATATTAGAGTGTAATATGGGTTTTTTTTTTTTTTTTAAGATTTTATTCATTTATTTGACAGAGAGAGACACAGTGAGAGAGGAAACACAGGCAGGGGGAGCGGGAGAGGGAGAAGCAGGCTTCCCGCTGAGCAGGGAGCCCAATGCGGGCTTTGATCCCAGGACCCTAGGATCATGACCTGAGCGGAAGGCAGACCCTTAATGACTGAGCCACCCAGGCCCCCCCCCTTTTTTTTTAAAGATTTATCCATTTATTTGAGAGAGAGAGAGTGTGTGTGAGCCGGGAGGGGGAGGGGGGCGTGGGCAGAGGGAGAGGGAGAGAAGCAGACTCCCTGCTGAATGCAGAGCCCAATCTGGGGCTGGATCTCACGACCCCAAGACCATGACCAGAGCCTAAACCAAGAGTTGGATACCCACCTGGCTGAACCACCCAGGCGCCCCCAACATGAGGAGAAAGCATTTCTTGTTTCTGAACAGACATTTTTATACTTCATAGTAGTCATTGCATAGATCTTATTTACACTCACAATAAAGCAGACTATGTAAGAGCAGTCACAGGAAACTTTACCTAAAAAATAAAATATTTCGGGGCGCCTGGGTGGCTCAGTTGGTTAAGCGACTGCCTTCGGCTCAGGTCATGATCCTGGAGTCCCGGGATCGAGTCCCGCGTCGGGCTCCCTGCTCGGCAGGGAGTCTGCTTCTCCCTCTGACCCTCCCCCATCTCATGCTCTCTCTCTCGTTCTCTCTGTCTCAAATAAATTTAAAAAAAAATAAATAAAAAATAAAATATTTCAAATACTGGTAGGAAGCAATGAGAAATACCTGGGTATTTTTTATTTCAGGAATCATGAAGATAAATGCTGAAATAGTTTTTTAAATGTCTTAATTTTAAACATTATAATTTCAAATTTTCCTAAACCTTTTATAGAATATGGACTTTTAAAGATTCTTTATTATTTGCCTGCCTTAGAAATAATGAATTAGACATATAGCTAATAAATACGACATATACTACATTACTTGACTATTAGAAAACAAGTATGCCACATATTGATAGATAATAAATCTGTGAATTTTATGTTTCTGAGAGAAATAAAATGCAACTTTCATAATAGACAAATGATGTAATTAAATAGGAAATCTAAGTAAGGCTAAATCTATTAAAGAAATTGAATCAATAATTAATAACCTTCCAAAAAAGAAAGCACCAGGCTCAAGTGGCTTCACTGATAAATTCTAACAACCATTTAGGAAAAATTATATCAATTCTCCACACTCTCTTTAAGAAGAGAAATAGAGGAGATCCTTTCTAACTCATTCTAGGAGGCCAGGATTACCCTAATACCAAAATCAGGTAAAGACATTATAAGAAAAGAAAACTATAGACTAATATCTCTCATGAACATAGATGCAAACATCCTCAACAAAATATTAGCAAATTGAATCCAACAATGTATAAAAAGAATTATACGCCATGACCAAGTGGGATTTTTTTCCTAGGTATGCAAGTCTGTCTGGTTCAGCATTCAAAAATGAATTAATGTAATCCATCACATCAACAAGCTTCTGGAAAAAAGTAACATGACTATCAATATATGCAGAAAAAGAACATTTGACAAAATCCAATGCCTGTTCATTATAAAACTCTCATTAAACTAGGAACTTCCTCAGCTTGTTAAATAACATCTACAAAAACACTATGGCTAACATTATACTTAATGGTGAGAAACTGGAGGCTTTCCCAGTACGATCAGGTACAAGGCAAGGATATCTCCTCTCACAGCTCCTTTTCAACATTATACTGGAAGTCCTAGCTAATGCAGTAAGACAAGAAAAGGAAGTAGAATGTATACAGATTGGGAAGGAAGTAATGAAAATGTCTTTGTTCACTAGATGACATGATTGTCTATTTAGAAAATCCTAAAGAATTGACAAAGAACTCCTAGAACTAACAAGCAATTATAGCAAGGTTGCAGGCTATAAGCTTAATATACAAAAATCAATTGCTTTCCTATATACCAGCAGTGCACAAGTGGAATTCAAAATTAAAAACAATAGTATTTACATTAGGGCCTCCAAAAATTAAATACTTACATATAAATCTAACAATATATGTACAAGATGTACATGGTGTTAGGGTATAAAACAGATCATAAGTTAATATCACTTTGAGAAGCCCTCTCTATGAGAGTGGACTCAGGAGTGGTGTCCATCTAGATGGCGACTTGGGATGGCGGCAGCACGATTTTGTGCCAGCTTCATTGACATCTGACAATTCCCTGATACACATGGACATAAAACTTATAAATGCTTTCATCCACCAACACACATACATTTGTTATCTAGGCTTTAATTGCTTGTGGAGCTTTCCCCCTTTATGAAAAATACTGTACTAAGTGCACAAGGCCTTCATTCAAATTGAAGGAACTCACTAAGAACAGTTTGACCTAACTCCTCATTCACAGTAGACAGTGCTGATGAGATAACCTGCTTATTCTGAGTTCTCCAGTGAATGGTTGCAGCATGGTGATCTTGGATTTAGTTCCTTAGAGAGGGGGTCAAAATACCAAGCTTTGTTCACTAATGGACAATAGATTAGAGACTTTTTTTTTAAGATTTTATTTATTTATTTGACAGAGAGAGATACAGTGAGAGAGGGAACACAAGCAGGGGGAGTGGGAGAGGGAGAAGCAGGCTTCCCGCCTAGCAGGAAGCCCGATGTGGGGCTCGACCCCAGGACCCTGGGACCATAACCTGAGCCAAAGGCAGACGCTTAATGACTGAGCCACCCAGGTGCTCCGATTAGAGACTTTTTGTGGGACTTTCAATTTAAGGGTATAAGTGTTTTGTCTTTTGTTCTTACATGTTTACATTGTCCTGTGAAAATAAATAATTCTGTTTTAACGAAAGTGGGTTTTTTTCTTGAGCACATAACTTTGAAGCGGCATCACCAAAAAAATAATTATGCAAAGTTGTGCATGCTATTATGAAAAGAGAGAGTTTTTATAAACTAGGTAAATGCAATTTTATTTCAGTGGCATTTTTAAAGTTATTATTTTAAACACCCCATTAGGCTTAGACCTCTTTTGGAAATAATAAACTAAAGCATATTGTTTCATTATAATTTGTGAAATTAACATTTGCTTCAATTTTTGCATCATGCTATAAATAATCGTAAGTTAAAACATATCTAGAGTATGAGCCAAGTAGTCACGTGAAATGTTTTGTCTTGGTGTGAATTAGAAGGTAAAGTTTACAGTTTTCAAATATAAATGATCTTTGTGGTTTGGAGATGGAAATAAACAGCAAGGCAAAGAGGAGCAGGAGGGGAAGGCAAGAGGGAAGTAAAGGATACGATGGCAAAAGACTCCTACAAGATGACAATGCAAGGGAAAGGTATTAATGAGGGAGGAAGGCAGGAAGGGACTGATCAAGAATGCAGAGATCTGAGGACAATGATAAGGCATGAAGAAAGGTAAACATTTAATGTCTGTTGAGAGCCATGAATCATGTTAGCATTAACTGCTACAGTACAGTATTATCTATTATGTCCATTTTGCAGATAAGAAAACTTGAGTATCTTATGTTACAGTGTGAGTTAGTGGTAGAACCAGGATTTAAATTTTTCTGGTAATATTTACTGACCCTCATGATAGGCCAAGCTTGATATTAAGAATACTACAGTTACAAGGGAGATGTTAAATAATTAATATAATATATAATACAGTATAAATTAACCTTATGCCATATATATATGGTATATATATATGTATATATATATAATATGTGTAAAATATAAATTAATCTTATACCATTAAGTATTTAAGCTGTCCTCAGCTTAAATTCCAGTGGGACAGGCAGACGAGTAACTGTGGAGGTTCAATGCAGGTGATAAATGCTGTAGGCAGGGGAATGAATTCAGTAGGAGAATTCAGGCTGAAAACACCTCACACTGACTTGGCATCAGGGAAAGCTTCTGGATGAAGTGGATTCTTATTTGAGAACTGAAGGATGAATTGACAATGACCACTCTCCTCTCCTATAACAAACTGCCTCTTCTTATTTTGTTTGGTGTGTTTTTCATCTTTTTCATCATTTCTGTTTTTTTTTTCAATCCCTTGCTTATTTTTCAACCACAAAAACTCAAGTTTTGAGAAAAAGTTTCATATCTTTATTTATGTCTGGGGATTTATGCATGGTTGAGGCTCTCAGCCTACTTCTTGGCTTTGTGTCCCTTGGGTTACAAATGACTTGGAATGAATGTTGGGCAACTTACTAGGAGCGGGAACTGAGTGAAGGAGATAGATAAGCCTGATACAACTTCAGGGTAGATGCATGATGCTTGATTCAAAACTCTGTATCATTTCCTTTTGTCCTTGGGGTGCTAGGACAGGGTGAAATTGGTATAACTAAGATGGCCAGTAGTCATTTACTGGTCTCCTAGGTTATGTGTATTTGATTTAATAGGAATGAAAATAGTTATTTACTGGGGCTCCTGGGTGGCTCAGTCATTAGGCATCTGCCTTTGGCTCAGGTTCTGGGATCAAGCCCCACATCACGCGGGGAGTCTGCTTCTCCCTCTCCCTCTGCCTGCAGCTCCCCCTGCTTGTGCACATGCGCTCTCTCTCTGACAAATAAAGAAAATCTTAAAAAAAAAAAAAAAAAAAAGAAGGGCGCCTGGGTGGCTCAGTCGTTAAGCGTCTGCCTTCGGCTCAGGTCATGGTCCCGGGGTCCTGGGATCGAGTCCCGCATCAGGCTCCCTGCTCCGGGGGAAGCCTGCTTCTCCCTCTCCCACTCCCCTTGCTTGTTCCTGCTCTCAGTATGTCTCTCTCTGTCAAATAAATAAATAAAATCTTTAAAAAAAAAAAGAAAATAGTTATTTACTAAATCATTAGGAAAGAAACATTTGGTGTGATAGCAGTTGTTCAAGTTGTTTTTTTTTTAAATAACAAAATAGATGTGTGTGTACCCTTTTTTTTTTTTTTTTTTTAGAAACTTTGGTGTCTTACTAAAAAGAAGCTTATAGCTTTATGGTATTAAAATGTATTTTTCATCTTTTTCTTTCACCCACCTAGTGATTAACTATTGCCTTTATTAAGAGTTTCTGTAGGAATATAAGTAAAAGTGAGAAGGAAAAAATGAGAGCACAGTGGGTTTCAGTGGGTAACAAAAGGATGAATGGAATTCCTATAGAAGATAAAGTGGGTGGAAGGGCAAAGGTCATTTAAACTCTGGGCAGAAACTGCTAATACTTTGGGACAGACAGCAGGGATATGGATGGAGGGTTAGTGAAGGAATGTAGTTTCCTTTTAGGAAAACAAAACAAAACTGGAGGCCTTAAATAAGTAAGGCAGAGCTAAATCTTTACATGTTTAAATAAAATTATTTTATTTTAGTATGTTTCTTTGTATCTGTTGTATACTGGCAGACAGGAAAACCTGGCAAAGCAGACTAGAGGCTATCCTTACCCGGTTTTGTTTGGGTTTCTGCCCAGACCCTGCTCCTCTCTTTGTGCAGAATCTGCTCACCCCCACTGATACCCCATGGTGTTGTCATTAGGCCTGTGATCTGAGTCTAGCCCTGCAGGGAGGGTTGCTCCTGTGAGTGCCCTTTGGAAAGTGGCACCTGTATAAACAGCCCCATCTTCTGTTGTCCCCTGTTGCATCTTGGTGGTTTTTGACACAGTAGACAAGCAGTTAAGGGAGCTTTCTAAACAAGTGTCCTCCACAGAGGGAGAGCTGCTGGAACTGGCCTAGCCACCACAGTCTACTGTTGGGTTTATCTTCCCAGCCGAGCTCATAGCAGCCAGAAGCTGGAGGGCTGAGCTTCAAGAGTGCAAAAGACCACTGTGGAGCTGACCACATATATGGACAGAGCTCTGAGCTTTTTAAAAGTTCTTTTGGGGGTAGTTGATTCAGAGGCTAGAGTCTAATCCTAAACGACTTTAGTATATTGTGGTGACTTACTTTAAAATGTAAGAATTTTGGTTTAGCAGATGGCATGATATCCAGAAGTTAGCAGGTCTCATTTCTTTTTGGATTACTGCCCCATTTACTTTGTCCCTAACTTGTTTATTCTTTTCCCATTGGTAAGATGACAACAGTACTAAACATCACTTTCTTATATCTTCTGTGGCTTGGTGCATCTTCTGCTGCATACCCTGTAAAGATTGGACTGTTGATATTCCCAGGGTATCCCAAGAGCTTGCGCCTGAGATTCTCAGTACAGGTTTCCTTCATTGTCCGAAAGTAGAGTGTTCCTATGAAACTGTAGGCCAAAATGGCGCAAAGTGAAGAAGCAAATACTATTAATTTACTTGGGAAAGTTTTTGAGCATTCAGAGGCCCCAGAAGTAACCTCTCTCAGGCTTTTCTGATACCTTAGGACACATCTTGCTAACGGATGCACAGAATAAATTGAGATAAAGCACAGATGCTCACAGACACGTTCAAAGCTATAGAGCTTGGTGCTGAGTTGCTAAATGTAGTTCCAGCGGAAGGAGCTTGGGGACGACCCCTCTGGCTGCACGAGGCACATGCTGCCTCTGTAACTACTGATTGTAAAACAAATGATGAATGCTGTTTTTGCTTTTTGCCTTTTTTTCATAAGAGCAAAAATCCTTTTGGGATTTCTTTCAAGTTCCCTGGAGCAGGTACAGGTTTCCCCTGCTGTCCAAAGGTAGAGAGTTCCTATGAAACCTTTCATAAGTCAAAATGGCTTATAGTGAAGAAGCAATTACCATTTTGTAAAAGTGAATCTTCCTCAGATTTCTTTTGTTAGCAAAAACAGGTGGTAATGTAGGTCCTTTGTAAAAGCGAAGTGGTGTAAGGTGAACTTTCAGAATGTAGGGGATACCCGTATAACTTAGCTTTATAGCAACTTTGTGGAGCTTTGCAAATGGCATGTTCTCTTGAAGAGTTCTGATATATTCAAGAGTATTCTTTAGAACCAGTGTTCTTAGTTCCTTGAAATTACTCATCTGATAGACTGTAGGTGCTATGTAAGCTTTTTAGGTTGCTGTGTTTGCTGCATTCCAGAATTCCATTGCTGTTTATTCCATTTAAAGACATTAATTAAGGGGCACCTGGCTGGCTCAGTCAGAGGAACATGAGACTCTTGATCTTGGGGTCATGAGTTCCAGCCCCAGGTTGGGTGTAGAGATTACTTAAATAAATAAACGTAAAAAAAATAAAGACATTAATTTAAAATGTACTTATTGTACTTGTGTTGGTGGATAGGGGAAGAACCAATTATAAAAGGCCCCAAATTCTAAGCTTGTTAAAATGTAAATGTCCCTAATGAGCTGGAATGAGGCGGTTTTGCCAAAGGGGATCTGAGAACATCTTTGGGCATGGTTGGCTTGTTTTCTTAAGTCAGGGTATGAGTTTCTCGTGTGTGTGTGTGTGTGTGTGTGTGTGTGTGTGTGTGTGTGTGTGTG